>NW_015164732.1:166550-172428 GCF_001447785.1 Gekko japonicus
GTACAGCACACAAAAACTGCAATGAAAATGTGGAATGGATTACAATAAACCTGCGCTTGGCCTGGAGTGGAATGATAGTCCCTTCAGAGTGGAATGACAATCCTTGGAAGTAGAATAATGATCCCTGGCCCAAATAAAGTGTTTTAGTCAAGTTAAAATGCTTTGGGATTGGAATCACAGCCTTCATATTGTTCCAGACTATTGATTCCTTTTTTTTTTTTAAAGAAAGTTTTTTATTTGATAATAGACGAACAGACAGACATATACATCTTTGGTTAAGCTTTTGTATTACCTCATACATTAACTGTTTAAAATATTATTCATCTTTATCAACATGTATTTTAAAAAAGTATTTTGCATTATGTTTATTAGATATACCTTTTATTATTCTTATGTCAATATTGTTCATTTATTATAGTCTTTCAGCCAATTATAAAATCTTGCCCATGTGTTTTCAAAACTTGTTTCATCTCGTCCTCTGAGAATTAAAGTCAGTTTATCCATTTCAGCAGTTTCGAGTATTTTATTTATAGTCTCTTCGTTCGAGGGTACTTCTTTCTTTCTCCAATATTTGGCATATAATAGTCTTGCAGTAGTTACTACATATATAATAAGATAAAAAATCTTTTTTTTACAGTTTTTTGGCATTATAGTCAAAAGAAACAATTCAGGTATAAAGGGTATGGTACATTCCAATTATAGTATAATTGCTAATCTGGTAAAGCAAATCCAGCTCTTTCTTTAGCATCTTGTAGTGCTTTTAGTTTTATTCTCAGTCTCTTGCTCTGCTATATAAAAAGCTTCATCAATTTATCAAGTTCTAAAAAATATTCTTGATTTTGAAGAATTGGAATTGTTTGAAATAAAAAAATCAATCCTGGTAAAATATTCATTTTTATTGTGGCTATTCTTCCCATCAGGGATATTTGTAAATTTTTCCATCGTTTCAAGTCTTTCTTAATTTCCAATATAAGTTTCATATAACTGTCTTCCATCAGTGAGCTACATCTATTTGTTATATTTATTCCCAGATATTTCACCTTTTTTGAACTTCTAGGCCTGATAGTTCTTGTATCTGTTGGTTTTGGTCTTTAGTCATATTTTTTGTCAACATTTTTTTTAATTAAAATTAATTTTCAGTCCAGCGACCTGACCATAGTCTTGTAAGGTTTTCAAAAGTTGCATAATAGAATCAAGTGGATTTTCTAATATAAAGATTAAATCATCTGCAAATGCTTGTAATTTATATTCTTCTCCTCTTCTTTAATATGTGTATTTTGTTGAATCATATCATTCAATATTTCAAGCACAAAAATAAAAAGTGGCGAAAGTGGGCACCCTTGTCTAGTTCCTTTCTGTATTTCAATACTTCGTGTTAAGTCTCCATTGACAATAATTCTCACTTGTTGTTTAGTGTACATTATTTTAACCATTGTAAAAAAGTCTTTACCACATTGTGAAGATAGTAGTTGCTCTAGCATAAAATTCCAATTGACATTATGAAATGCTTTTTCAGCATCCAAAAAAAATCAAAGCCAGTTGTTTCTTTGGATGTGCTTCAAAGTATTCAATCACATTCAATTCCAGGGCTGTCATTCCACTCTGGGAGCTGTCATTCCAATCATAGAACACACTATTATTGCATTCTGGGGCTTTCATTCCAGGCCCAGGGCAGTCTGTCTGAGCTCAGATACCATCATTCCACTCAGAGGGTTGTCATTCCAAGCCCAGGTTTCTGATTTGGTGTTGCCAGTTTGGAGAGCCAGTTTGGTGTAGTGGTTAAGTGTGCGGACTCTAATCTGGGAGAACTGGGTTTGATTCCCCACTACTCCACTTGCACCTGCTGATGTGACCTTGGGTCAGTCACAAGCTCTGGCACAGCTGTTCCTGAAAGAGCAGTTTGTGTCACGCAGCCCCACCCACCTCACAGGGTGTCCGTTGTGGGGAGGGGAAGGGAAAGGAGTTTGTAAGCCACTCTGAGACTCCAAGTGAAGGGTGGGGTATAAATCCAATCTCATCTCATCATCTCATCTCATTTTTGATGCAGCTTTTTGTTCACTGTAATATATTTCAGTGGAGCCTATAAAAATCAATTAGCCTTCCTGGCACCCATAATATTCAGTGGTTCTTCAGACATCTCCCATTGTTCCCAATGGCTATTCTTGCCATTCATGTTAGAACATCCTGCCCCAGCTCTCTATTACTATAATTATTGGCTTTAAATATGCATATAGGCAATAAGAACATTTGAGACCTGCATCACGCCAGTGAATTGATTAATGGGTCTAAGAGATTTTGCCATAGTGCTTGCTAAATGAATTACCTATATTGAAATTTCAATGCTACACACTCTGACAAAGTTGTAAACGAAACGAGACTTGATATGCATAGTCCGTTGTGTTGATGGTGTCATTATGAATTATTCCTGAGGAATTTATTAGCTCCAGTAAACTGAATATTGGATAAGAATTTATACGTCTGTGGATATTTTTTGGCATAATATATCACGATTGTTCTGCTCATCTTAGCCTCCAGGTGGGACCTGGAGATCTCCTGCTTTTACAACTGATCTCCAGCTGACAGAGACCAGCTCCTCTGGAGAAAATGGATGCTTTGAAGGGTGGACTCCATGGCATTGTACCATGCTGAGGCCCCTCCCCTCCCCAAACCCCGCCCTCTTCTGGATCCACCCCCAAAGTCTCCAGGTATTTTCCAACCCAGACCTGGCAACCCTAACTCCTAGTGATCTTTCACTTGGTACAAGTACATGACAAAGTTTCTCCATTGAGATGACAGTGACTTTCCTATTGGTCTTCTATTTCAAATCTTCTTTGTTCCAAGTACAATATCACTATAGAAAGGCAGTCTTAAAAATAGGATGATATTAATTGGAAGAAAAAAGGTTTTCCTTTGATTTGCTAAGACTTTTAATGGTTCTCATTATTTACAAAAATTTCCTTTCTTTTCCTCTGACAGGTATTATGCTATCTGCTGTCAGCCTCTGGTTTACAGAAACAAAATGACTCCAATGCGCATTGCTTTAATGCTGGGAGGCTGCTGGGTAATCCCAACGTTTATTTCTTTTCTCCCTATAATGCAAGGCTGGAATAGCATTGGCATTGTAGACCTGGTGAGTAAACCCCAGTTATGATTATCCACATCAAATACAGTGTTGGCAGAGTAAATAACACAGCAACGGTGCACAGCCTACTTTAAGAGTAGATAAAGGTTTATTTAGGAATTAACATACTTGATAGGAAAGAGGAGAGACAGAGATAGGTTACTAACTACATCTCTTGCTGAGAGAGAGAGAGAGTAAACCTGAGTGTGGCACTTCAGAGAAGAAGGAGGAAATTACCCTAAGTGTAGCAATCTGGAGACAGACAAGGGCCCCGGTCACACGGGAGGTTTAGGGCCAGAAGAGGGCCGGATCGGGGGCGCAGCAAATGAGCACGATCCCACCGCAACATCTGGGAAGTGGCGCGCACCCATCCCCGATCCGGCCCTTCAGGCCGAAAATGCACATCACAAAAGAGCCTGCAAAAGAGCAGGACTTACCTGAAACGCCGCAGCCGGCGCGCCTGACTTCAGGAGCATTCGAGGCTCCCGGCCAAACTGCCCATGCGCACGCATCCACAGCCGGCTGCCTCATTCTCCCTTCAGTGGCTCCCCCCCCCCCCCCCCCCTCTCACGACCTGGCGGCGCACCGGGATCCGCCCACTCTGCCTCCTCCAGCAATCGCCTCGACCCCGGGCCATGCTTAAGGAATGACACTTAACAGGAGAGAAGGTGCTGACCTCACTATCCTATCTAATTGTCTTCTTGCTGCCCCCTGCAGGGTCTTCTTCTCCTTTGTATACCAGGCATTGCCTTTTCCAACATACAGAACATATATTGCCTAGAGCTTCTCTTCAAAATTATGACAAGTCTCCAAAGAAGTTTCAAAGAGGAGAGAGATGTCAAGATCTCCTTGAGGGATTTGGGTTGCCTTTGGGTGGAGCACATACCCTGTCCTCCTGTTGCAGCCCACAGAGCTGCAGTTTGTGGCAAACCTGTTCCTTGGATGGGGAGACCTCAAGGGACACTTGCAAACAGCTTGGAGGGTTGATGTGTGGGACTGCAGTGGGAGGGGAATCAGAAAGCTCATCCTCAGAAAGTGACATAATGATAATGTTTTAGTACTTGGCAGTTTATGTCCTTGTTACTGACTTTTATGCTCCTATGCTGATGTTATTAAATTACTACCACCCCGCTATAGCTACCAGATGTTAACTGAGACTGAGGGTTCACCCTGGCTTGCCACTATAGAAAAAAAACTGAGATCCTTGAATAATCTATGCTGATGCTCTAAGAAACGGAGGTCTTTTACAAAATAAGGAGTAGATTACTGGAGACAGAGCTGTGGAATTTGTATAATGCAGCCAATAAGACTTGTTCTCTGAACCATGGGATATTTCCCATGGTAGGACGCTTGCCCAGTTATTTCTTCCAACCGCAATCTTCAAAATTGCACAAAATTTTTACACTGGCCAGGCTTAATGTTTTACCCTTGGTAATTCTATTTGGTAGTTTCCAGGGTATTCCCTTTGCCAATACTTTGCCCTTGTACATGTGAAACTATCGAAACAGTGTATCATGTGATGTTTGAATGTTGTTATTATTCTGGCATTACCAATTTTGGATAGTGTGTCAGATTTTTCTAGGTCGAACAAACTGCTATTTCTGTTAAATAGCACTGAGAAAAACATAATTGAACTTGTGGCAAAGTTTTTACTGGCTGCTGCTTCTATACATAGTAAAATTTTGTAAGCGCTCAATGCAGAGTAATTTTTAACAGAAATTGTATTTTATCCAGAATTTTAATTTTTATCACTCAGATATTATGTTTTTACTCCTGTGAAATGCCATTAAAGGAATTTTTTGTGGGTTTAAAAAAAATACTACCAACCAATATATTCATTATCGGCTATTATCCCCAGTTTAATCTTTTTATCTATTTAATGTGTTATTTTGATTATTTGTAACTTGTTGATGTAAATTTGTTTTCTCTTTAAACCATTTGTAATTGTATAATAAAATATTTAAAGTAAAAAAAAGAAAACTCATCCTCACCCCTCCATGGAAGTGCTGTTCCACTGTTGCCATTATGCTAGCAGAAAAGTACATTTGAATCCAGTGTTTCATATCTGGTTATGAACACTTTACTTGGGTATAACCAGAAATATTTGAGACACTATTTATGCTCCATATTTTAGACCATGATCCAGCTGGGTTATAAAGCTTTTCATTCACCACTTGAACACCAACATCCCTTACCTGGGTCAGCATATTGCATATTTGTTTGCAGGGATAGTGGCAGCTCTAGACAAAATATAAGACATACCTGTTGTGAGTTATGAATTTTATACTCCAGCTGGACAATTGCTTCTGATATCACCATTCTTATCTACATGGTAATCAGTTAATTGGTTCTAGATTTTCTACCATGGCAAGCAAGATTCTCATGGTCCAAAAGCTTATTTTTCTTCTTTGGATTTGAAAAAAATCTTCCCCTTCCCCTCAAAATGGATGTCTGTACATGCTTTGGTTATAAGCAGGGCTATTTTTGGGCAGGAACGCACAGGAACGGAGTTCTGGCTGGCTCCCGAGTTGGCCACGCCCAGCAGGAACTCATTAGCATAATAGGCCACACCCAACAGCAGAAAATCATTAGGATTGGCTACATTAGGGTGTGTGGCCAAACATGCAAAGAAGTTCCTGCAACAAAAAAGCCCTGTGTTTTGACAATAAACAAAGTAAACAGAATAAGAAGCAAAAGGTGGGAGTGGCTGGATGACCACACTTCTGGTAACATGGGGGTGTGGCCTAATATGCTATT
>NW_015164732.1:172550-210033 GCF_001447785.1 Gekko japonicus
CTCAGTGGCAGATCCTGCTCTTTGTGGAGATCAATGGAAGGCTGCTCATAGGATTCTAGAAGTGGAAAGGGCTATGAATTGATTTAGTCCAGTATCCTGTACTTTCACTCTAAATTGATTGAAGATCTTGTGCATTGCTTAACAAAATTCCAGTTGTCATTGATCTTTTAAAAAGTGCGTTGGAAAGAGTCGATTTGAAGTGATAAAGTGACTTGAATAACATGCACGTAACTGTTCACCTGTCCTCTGCTTTTCTACTGTAATTTCCTCCTCTTCCCAAACTGCTTTTCCCCCTATGGAGCTTAGAGTTGTCATTTCTGGCCTAGCAACCAGTGGGAGATTAGGGCAGGGAGACATGGGGGCATCAGCTGTTAAAATAACATGACTTGGTTTTGTCATAGAGTTCTAGCCAATTCCTACAGAGGTATGACATCACTTCCAGGCAGGCCCGTAGCATGCATGGGGCCCACAGGGCCCGGCCCCCCTGTGAGTTTTGTGGGCTCCCTCCCCGATCCTCTGCTCCCCCCTCCCCTGGGCCTGAAGACGACTGGCTGCGGCGGCGGCGCTGGAGGCCGAGGCAGCGTCAGGGGAGCTTGAGGTGCGCAGCGGCCTCCCCTCCCCTTCCTTGCGGCTGCGAGAGGCACCTGGGACGAGGGTCTCGCCTGACCCTCAGCAGCCGCCCACAGAGGGAAGCGCCGCCAGCAGCGGTCGCCAGGGCACGCCGCGCTGCCCACTTCCCCGGCCGCAGGGTGGGCGCGGGCCTGCGGCTCTCTCGCGCTCGCCTCTCGCTTGGGCAGGTCGGCGGGTGCGGCGGTGGTGCCCCGGAGGGAGACCGGATGCCCCGTCGGTGGCACGGGGGGGCATGGCTTTGGCGGCGGCCTCGGGTAGGTGCGCGCCTGGCTCGCCTGTTTGGAGGGCTCTCGAGGGCGGCAGCGCCACTTCCTGACGCGCTGGGCAGGCGGGGCGTGGTGGGGTTGGAGCTGAGCTGTTCATCGGCATGTCGCCGCCGCCGCGAGCCCCCGGGAGACTCCGGCGGTGTCCCTTGTCGCTCTGCTCCCCGCCTTTACGCGCCCGTCCGTTGCCGTCGAGAAGCCACCGAGGTGGCTCTTTTGAAGAAGAGGCAAGGAGCGGAAAGAAGGGGCGGGGGAAGCAGTCAGGCGTCTCTCTCTCTCTGTGGGGCTTGTTCGCAGCAGCAACGTGGCTAGATAAAGGCTGGAAGCTGCCGCTGAGCAAAGTTTTATTGGGGTGATGTGTGTGTGCGGCGCGCGCGCGCAAAGCGCACGCGCGCCCACCATTCGGCCTCCCCACTTTCCCCAAGGCTCCCCCACAAGGAAGACGTTAGCTACGGCCCTGCTTCCAGGGTTTTCCAGAAGTGATTTCACACCACTGATTGACAGCCTTTTTGACTTTTATTTTTCTCCTGCTGCTGCTCAGAGGTACTTTGGGTCCCATTAGGGAGAAAAGCTGGGTATAAATATCTAAATAAACAAATAAATAAATAAATAAAACCGCAGATTCAGATGCTGTTAGTGGAGTAACCTGTGTACAGTCACACTAATTGTAGTTAGTTTAGTTAAACCATTGTTTCATGGTATCTAAAAGCTTAGGTTAAGGGTTTTTTATTCTCCTTTCTTCAGCTTGGAGGAGAAATACATGTGGTCATGGTGACCACTTATTTATTTTATTTTTATTTAATTAATTTCTACCCTGCCTTTCTCTCCAGTGGGGACTCAAAGTGGCTTATGTCATTTTCCTGTTCTCACAACAACCCTGTGAGGTAGGTTAGGCTGAGAGAGTGTGACTGGCCCAAGGTTACCAGCCAGCTTTCATGGCATGAGTGGAGGTTCAAACCCAGGTCCAGGATACTAGTCTGACACTCGTAACCACTACACCACACTGGCATGCTGACTATTGCCTCTCTAGAGTGTTTCAAACATTCCTAGCAGCCATTTTACTCACATGCTTATAACCAAGCCCCTTAATGGCATTTTATTTTTTATGGAGTATGCACTGTTAGGCTCTTTTTTCATAGCTATTTTTTAAAGTTTGCTTTACAGAGCACCCCTCACCCAACATTAGAACATCTAGAATTTCTTATTGGTTTTGAAAACTTTGTATGTAATGAAGACTCCCTGCAGAATAGCAGTTCTCATAAAAATGTGCCACATGACAGAGTGAGCTCCCGTCTCTAGTTCCAGCTCCTGCCAACCTAGCAGTTCGAAAACAAGAAATTGCAAGTAGATAAATAGGTACCACTTCAGTGGGAAGGTAACAGCGTTCCATGCATCTCGGCATCTAGTCATGCCGGCCACATGACCACGGAAATGTCTTCGGACAGCGCTGGCTCTTCGGCTTTGGAACGGAGATGAGCACCGCAACCCTACAGTCGGATTTGACTGGCTTTCGAGCAAGGGAACCTTTACCTTTACCTTTACTCACTGCTACTGAGTAACAGCATCTTTGTGGGAAGCTCTCCCAAGTCCTGAAGAGGGAATTGGTGGAAATCAGTGCAGTCTTATATATGAGAACAGGCACTTTTTATTTTACCAAAAAAAAGAGTATCTAATCTATGTTTCCGCAAATGATTCAAAGATGGACTTTAAATGAGTGAGCAGGGTGTCCTTATTCCTCCATTAGGTCATCCACCACTCTCTGTGGTTTCATGACACCTTGCTTGAGAATGTTCCATTCTATAACATATTGATAGACCCATTGTATAATATAAAGTCAAATTTGGTAGTTTTAATATCTATACTATCCAGTAAAACAAAGTATCTTACATCTTAGTGGCCAGTCAGTTACATGCCATTTGTCTTTCAAACCAGAAGCATTTTAGCTGGCTGTGGAACATAAAAATGGACATCGTGGCCTATTAAGAAGTAGGTAAATGAGATAATAGGGAAAATTCAGTAAATTATTATGGAAATTAATATTGAGAATAATGCTTTTTGTATGCTGAGAAATGTCAAACAAAACTCTAAGTACTTGGAGGAGATACTAACACTGTCATTCTCATTTGGGATATATGCTGTGGTTTGTCAGAGATACTGTGTGATTGGCAAAGCACTGTGGCTTTCAGACAGGCTTGCTAACATATTGTTAAACGAATCATGTCTCGCCCTGTGATATTTTGCTTTTATTGCCACTGACTTCCTTGCCTAGCAGTGAAAACTCTGTTTTCACTACTATGCATTGAAATAAGAGCCATCCCTGATAATAATTGTTCTTTAAATTGATCCTTCTTGACATCTAGTAGGTTTATTGTCAGGAGAGCATGAGTGATGGTGACAAGTCTCTGAATGTAGCTTAAACCTAATTCTGTGCCGGTATTGCTTTCAGTTCATGTGCCATTAAATTTACAGTCATGCAACTACTACAGCTGTCAAGAATGAAAGAGAGTTTTTTCCTTACCTTGCCCATCAGAATCAGTAATAGAGATGGAAGGGCAGGCAGAGGAATGTTCTCCACAGCCGACCAGTGACAACCATTATACTAGGTTTGGTGCTACATATCTATAATAAGATCTCTACTGATGGAACTTTTTTCTTCAGTAGCCTGTCTGTAATTTACATTCTGTACTGCATTTTTTTCCCCCTGTACTACATTTCTATGTATTTTTCCTTCACTAAGTATTGACAGTGTGGACTATGAGGCAACTACAGCAAATAGATGTCTACACTGTGTACTTAGCCACTCTGAAGTGTTTGATTACATTTCAAGTACTCCCCTTCTAGTATGTAAATTACAGAAAATAAACATTTATTTATTTTTTTAATAATTCAAGGGATGGTGAGCATAGAGAAAATATTCAAGAAAAGTAACAGGACTGGGTTCTAACCTAGATGGTCCAGGCTATCCCGATCTTGTCAGAGCTCAGAAACTAAGCAACATTGGCCCTGGTTAGTATTTGGATGGGAGACCACCTAGGAATTCCGGCGTTACTACACAGAAGCAGGCAATGATAAACAACTTCTGCTAATCTCTTGCCTTGAAATCCTATGGTGTCACTATAAATCAGCTGTGACTTGATGCCACTTTCCATCATCCCAACAGAACTGGAGGAATAAACAAAGGATAGAAAAGTTTGAGTTCTAGTAGAAATATGGGATAACTGATATGTAAGAAGGCTGGTGCAGAGAATTCCAATGTCTATATGACTTTCATTCTACACTTGGGCAAATAAATATGAAATCATTATCAGAGCGGCTATCATATGCCCCTACCTTTTCTTTGTTTTTTTTGTTCTTCTCCTCAGATACAGAAAAGACAATTCAACAAAGTGTCCAACTCCACTTACTGCATATTTATGGTCAACAAGCCCTATGCTATCACCTGCTCAGTGGTGGCCTTCTACATTCCATTTCTGTTGATGGTGCTAGCCTACTACCGAATATACATTACAGCCAGGGAGCATGCCCACCAAATACAAATACTCCAGCGTGCAGGGGCACCAACAGATGGGAGACCACACCATCCGGATCAGCAAAGTACACACCGTATGAAGACTGAGACAAAAGCCGCCAAGACCCTCTGTATCATTATGGGATGCTTTTGTTTATGCTGGGCACCCTTCTTTATCACAAACATAATAGATCCTTTCATTAATTATACAGTTCCAGGCCAGCTATGGACTGCCTTTTTGTGGCTAGGATACATCAATTCAGGGCTGAATCCCTTCCTTTATGCATTCTTGAACAAGTCTTTCAGACGTGCCTTCCTCATCATCTTGTGCTGTGGTGATGAACGATATCGGAGGCCTTCTATATTGGGGCAAACTGTTCCATGTTCCACCACCACTATAAATGGATCTACACATGTACTAAGGTGAGTAGTTGTTGGGAACTGACAGTGGGTTGAAGGAAGTGGGAGGATGACAGTTTAGGTTTATTCCCTTAGGTTCTGCTAGCATATACTCAGGATGTCAGTGCCACATATTCACTTTATGTCAGCCTTTGTCCTAAATTAACATTGGTATGGAATTTAAAAAAAAAAAAAAAACACCACCAAAACTTGATGGTTGCTTTTAGAATACAATGTCAATTTGAAATGTTAATCTATTAATTTTATGTACAAAATCTTGTTCCTTAAAACCTAGGCTTTTCCTCTGTTACCCTTTATCTTTAGGGATTTAACTGTTCTATTGAGACATGAGAAGGGGCGTGGTGAAGTAATTTGATGTTGCTCTGAGGAACATGGGTTTAAATGCTATCTGGAGTGGAATTTCCTATAAAGAGCAGCTATAAATGTTCAGTATGAAGGAGACTGAGATTAGGAAGGAGAGAAGAAGAAGCCATTTGTGTGGAATGGGTGAATCAAGAGAAAAGAAATGTCACATTTGACAGCAGAACAAAGGTAGAATACTTTCTAGTAACATGCATCACTTGGAAATACTTGACTAATATGCACCTATTAAAATTAATTGCGCTGCTGTTTCTTGAAAGGTCAGTCCCACCTGAGATTAGGAGCAGCACCACTGCCAAGTCTCTGCACAGTCTAGTATTCTCAGGGGTAAAGCAAACTGTTAGTCTTGAGAAGTGATTTTACAAAGATTACTGTGAAACATCTCTCTTGGTCTGCACTGTCAGTAGCTCTCCCTGCTGATTTGCTTCTGAAGGATGGAGAAGCACGTCATTGTGTGGGCAAGGCAGGGAACATGGTCTGCTGTTAGCAGGGTTGGATGATGACTCACATTCTTTGAAGCATAACCTTCAGGAGATGGATCATCTGAGGGTCTAGGCAAAGGTTCTATCATCCAGAAAGTCTAGGCAGATGAGATCATCAAAGTGGTTTGAGGAGAGAACAGAGAGAAATCTGTATCTCTTCTTTGTAGCTCATATTAGTTTTCTACAGTTGCACAACATAAATCACAAAAGCTTCAGGTACTGAACAATACTGGCATTGATTAGCTTATGAAATGCCTGATGGTTCTAATTAAATTGTGTTAGGGGATTGGGGAAGGTGAATTAGTAATTTAAAATAGATCATGGAAATAAGTTTGACAGTTTAGGGAACTAGGAGGAATTGTGGAAGGGTTAGCTAGGATAAAATCCCATTCCTCGAAGCATCCCCCTTGAGGACTCTCTTGAGGGCTTGAGTAGGATGGTTTCTCTTCCCTACTTTATGCATTACCTGATGCTCAGCTACTGTTCAAATATTGTCCCCTTGGACAGGGCTGCTGATAGAGGGGGACTGGGAGGACAAAACTGGGGGGGGCCAAGTCAGCTGGAGGGCTCCTGAAGCTGGCGACATGAAACTTTCTATGCAAAGTGTACCAGGAGATGGGGGGAATGTTTGCTGATCAGATCTTGCTAAACCCATCCTAAGGCAAGCTTGCACTGGAGCAAGGGAACACCAGCCAGGACAGTATGCAGCCTCCTAAGAAGGTCTATGGTTTCCTTTTCTTTTAGCTCCACACAGCTCCTGCACAGCCAGACCTTGCCAGGGCAGTTTTGTTAGTGTTTGTTAGCTCCCCCCCCCAATAAAATCTAACCCAATTTCTAATCCCCCCTCATTTTTCAGTATTAACACCACATCCTGGTTGGCAGCTTAGAATGTTTTTAATAGTAGTATAGAAGCAAACCTCTGTTAATATTATGGACAGAAGGGGGGAGTTAATATTTCCTTATACTCTACTGAAGTAGTAAAAGGATGCTTCCTCTCTCCCTGCACCCTTAACATGCATGATAATAAATGTTAATCTGCCTCACTGGTAACAAATGAGGAACAGAAGTTAGAATTTATTTATTTATTTACTATATCCCATCTTTATCCCCAAAGGGGACTCAAAGCAACTTTATATATTTATTTATTTATTTATTATTAAATTTATACCCCGCCCTCCCCGGATGGGCTCAGGGCGGCTAACAAATGAGGCACATATGCCAAGATTAAACAGGTAAAAACAGGATAAAACAAGCAATAAAACAATCATTCATATAAAAAATACAAGTGCTCTCGATATCACAAATAACTGATGGGGTCACACATGACAAAGTGGTCCCAGAGCGACATGGTAGACTCCAGGTGGTACAACTCTCATCATTCATCACAATAACCCTGTGAGGTAGGTTAGGCTGAGAATGAGTGACAGGCCCAAGATCACCCAGCAAGCTTCCATGGCATGAGTGATTATTTGAGCCTGGGTTTCCCAGATCCTAGTCCGACACTTTAACCACAACACAACTTTAGTTTCCATTGCAAATAGCATAGGGGTATGGAGATTTTTGGCCCTGGAACTCCCATGATCATCATGAAGTGATCATCCTGTCAGTGGAATGACAGCCACTGTCAGGGAACTACTTTGATCTTGAGGGGTAATGTTACAGAGATCACTTCAAAAATATATTTCCAGCCTGTATCACTGCAGACTTTCCCTCTATAGTCAGATGACTTGGGACAATTGGTTAATCTTTAATCAAATTCATGAAGAAAGATAAAGATTCCACCAGGAGGCTGGCCTTGTAGAAATCACTAGCCCCAAGAGACTGAAGCATGGTGACTTCTTCCTTCAGCAGGCAGGGCCGGTCCGAGGTTTTTTTGCACCCTAGGTGAGGCTACCTTCTGGCAACGCCCCGTGTGCCCAATTACGGGGTTGCCAACCTCCATGTGGGTCCTGCAAACATGAGCCAAGTAGTCTCTCCTTTTCACGGGGTGGTGGCCTCCTTCATAAGAACATAAGAGACGCCAATGTTGGGTCAGGCCAAAGGCCCATCCAATACAACACTCTGTGTCACACAGTGGCCAGAAATACCAGGTGCCATCAGGAGGTCCACTAGTGGGGCCAGGACATTAGAAGCCCTCCCACTGTTGACCTCCCCAAGCACCAAGATGACAGAGCATCACTTGCCCCAGAGTCCCTATCTATCCCTTGTGGCTAATAGCCACTGATGGACCTCTGCTCCATATGCTTATCTAATTCCCTTTTGAAGGCGTCCATGCTTGTAGCCACCACCACTTCCTGTGGCAGTGAATTCCATGTGTTAATCACGCTTTGGGTGAAGAAGTATTTCCTTTTATCCATTCTAACCCGACCGCTCAGCAATTTCATGGAGTGCCCACGAGTTCTTGTACTGTGAGAAAGGGAGAAAAGTACCTCTTTCTCTACCTGCTCTTTCCCATGCATAATCTTATAAACTTCAATCATGTCACCCCTCAGTTGTCATTTCTCCAAGCTAAAGAGCCCTAAGCACTTTAACCTTTCCTCCTTCGAAAGGCTCCTTAGGCGGGTCACCAGGTGGGTCCAAAGCAGCAGCAGGACCAAGTTCGAGCCCGGGCCCCAGGGACCCTGGCGGCGGGGAGAAAGAGGTGGTGGTCAGGGAGTTGCAGGGCTTTTGGCGTGGGCTGGGAGGCTTTGGCGGGGGGGCGGGTCCAGTTTGGCACCCTAAGCCGGCCCGTGCTCTAGGCAAATACCTAGTTTGCCTAGTGGGTGAGCCGGCCCTGTCAGCTGGGCTAGCAAAAATCTTGACTTGTGGATCACTGCAGATACCATTTGTTGTCCTTTTGTAAATATCATCTCACTTTGTGACCTTACACTGTTGTTTGACCCCAACAGCTGGTTAAATTACTGATGAGGAAGGTGTTTGTCCCCCCCCCCCCCCCTGTTGTAAATACTACTTGGGTGTTAAGCATGGAGATCCATCTAATTGTGATGTGTGATCTGCTTTGCTTATCTGAAACAGTTTTTTTAGGTTTCAGTCATTTCAACTAGCTTCTTTAGTGACATCAGAATCAGCCAAAAAAACAAGGCTTAGAAGTGATGGCAGATTATTTTCCCCAGAGGTTCTCTCCTTGTTGTCAGCATGTTATGTGATATTTTACAGGTCCCAGTATTTATGGCTAGTTTGAAGTCAGGATTGTTTGAGTGGATCAATGAGAGAACGATAGCACTTCTCATGGAAGGAGCAAATGTACAAATAGGTCTCTAGCTGTATTCAACCTCTGTTGTATAAAATGAGGCAGTTTAATTGGTTGTGGGGGAGCCCTAGGTTTTGCTTTTAGTGGTTTCAGGATTTTGATTAAACATGTGTGACGGATTGCACTTTAAAACTCAAAAGTGCTGTGTAAACAGGTAATGGACTTTGAAGGGTTAATTCCTCACAGAGCCAGAGAGCCTTAAATGACAGGCTGCTCCAAGAGATCTGATTGGTTAGCATCAGTTGAACAGAGGGATACTTCAGAGCTGAATGCTGAGGAGAGGGCAATCTGAATTCAGCCCTGATGGAGAACAGGTGTCAGGTTCCCAGTCAAATCACTCTCCACACACACTTTGGCAGTGAATGCTTTATTTAGAGATATGAGATGCTGTGGGTTCAAGCTTTCTGTTAGGACTGATTTGGAAAGGTGGGAAAGGACAACATATAGGTAAGAACCCCAAAATTCCATGCACACCGACATCAACGTTACTACAGTGACTCTGAAAGATGTACAGTCACTATCTAGCCAGGCACAGTCTTCTCCAAGGACATTTCTGGTGTGAAAGATGTCTTGGGGCTCCTTAGGAAAATTACCAAGCAGTCCTCCCTAGCATACTACACACACTCACTCCCCCCTCAGGAATGTAATGGCAAACTAAAGCAGCGATAAGGGTACAGAATACAAGCAGTGTAAATCAAGCATGGACAATGCAACCAATTCAGCCAGTCTGTTCAGGTATCAGAGGCTTGAGTTTGACATACTGCCCCCCCAAGCCCTCACCCCCCGCCCCAGCTTGTGAGGATGGCTACGATGGACTTCTTTAATTAGGCAAGCTGCCCTAATATGCTTTGAAAGGACTCACTCATTTTGCTCACTTGACTAGATAATACAGCTGGCCTCTCTTAATTCTGGAGTTGAGAATTGTTTCCACTACTTAGTGGAGTTGCCCAGCGATCAGAAGAGGTGGTAAAGCTGGAGGACGAGGAGTCCATGGTGAGGGTCCAGGATCCCTTTTCAGGAGGCTGAACTGAAACACAGGGTGCAAAGAACGAACTGATTTAGGTAGTTCAATTTCAACAGCTACCTTATTGATAACATGTATGACCTTAAAGGGTTCTATGTATTTCCACCCCAGCTTTCTTCTGGGTTGTAATCCTTTAATCTGTTTAGTGGATATAGAGAGAGAGAGAATCACCAGAAGCCAAGTCCCACTCCGAGCTCCTTTTGCCATCTGCACAAAGCTTGTAGTTTAAAGTCTTTTTCAATGCATCCCAATTTCTCATCATGGTAGACCACCATATTTGGGCAGCCCCTTTCACTGGCTCTCGTAAGTCTACCATAGGGAGGGATGTTCCTTCATACCCATGCACTGCCATGAAAGGAGACTTCCCAATAGAACTGTGGAGAGTTTTATTATAACTGTACTCCGCAAAAGGCAATAACTGCACCCAATTGTCTTGCTGGTGATTGACATAGCATCTTAAAAATTGTTCTAGAATCTGGTTGGTGTGCTCAGTTTGGCCATCTGTCTCGGGATGGTGGCTACTGCTTAGTCCTCGCTCCACCCCCAGTAAAGCCATTAGTTCCTTCCAGAACTTAGCAACGAACTGTGTACCCCAGTCAGATATGATCTTTCTTGGCAATGTATGCAGACGTATCACAAGTTGCAGAAACATAGAAGCCAATTGCTTGGCAGTGGGGATTTGTTTACATGGGACAAAGTAGGCTTGCTTGGAGAACAAGTCAACTACTACCCAGATGACTGTTTTTCCCTGACTCAGAGGCAAATTCATTATAAAATCCATTGAAATTACAGCCCAAGGTCTCTCAGGGGTTTCTAAGGGCTGGAGTTGACCCAGTACTCCCCCCCCCATCTTTTGCCCATCAAACAGGTTTGACAGGTAGCCACATAACTTGGAGATGTCCTTCCTCATGCTTGGCTACCAGAACGGCCTTTGGATTAAATGTAAAGTCTTTAGATAGCCAGAGTGGCCCGACATTTTGTTGTCGTGACTATGGGTTAAAATCTCCCCCCTCAGTGCCTCGGGCACATACGTTTTATCTCCTTTGCACCAACTCGCATTGTCCTGTTGGCGTAACCCCTCCTTTTCCACCGTCTTTAAGTCACGGGGGGTAAATGCAGTCTTCAGCTTTTCCAACCAGTCGCCTTGCTCTGCCTCCCTCCCTGCTTTCACCTGGCTACGTGTTAGCACAGCACCTCCCAACTGGGTGGGAGAAAACACAGTGTCTATGACCTCATTGCACTGACTGGCATGCTGTGAGAGGAGAGAGAGGGTGTTGGCTAAGAAGTTAGCTCTCCCTGGGAGGTCTTTAGGGTGAATCAAAACTTAGAGAAAAATTCTGCCCATCTGAGCTGCTTGGCATTGAGGTAGTGGGGCATTTTTAGAGCTTCTAGATTCTTATGGGGTTTGTCCATACTTCCGATGGTAGTAGAAGAAGAAGAAGAAGAGATTGGATTTATACCCCGCCCTTCACTACCGAAAGGAGTCTCAGAGCGGCTTACAAGCTCCTTTCCCTTCCCCTCCCCACAACAGACACCCTGTGGGGTAGGTGGGGCTGAGAGAGCTCTGACAGAAACTGCTCTTTTCCAAGAACAGCTCTTATCAGAACTACGGCTTGCCCAAGGTCATCCAGCAGGTGCAAGTGGAGGAGTGGAGAATCAAACCCGGTTCTCCCAGATGAGAGTCTGCGCACTTAACCACTACACCAAACTGGCTCTCAGTTTGGTACTTTGCCCCCTCCAGCCAATGCCGCAACGTGGTCAGCTCCAACTTAATGGCTGTGGCCTCTTTGTCCCAAACCACCCAATTTCATTTTGCCCCAGAGAACTTTTTGGAAACATAAGCAATGGGGTGCAGCTTTCCATCTGGACCTCTTTTGCAGGATGCCCCTCCATCGCCACATTGGATGTATCCACCTGAACAATGAAACCTTTCATTTCGTCTGGATGATGTAGAATGAATTCTGAGGTGAACAGTGCTTTTACATCCTCAAACGACTGTTGGCACTCACACTTCCCCCCTTCTTTGCCTCTGGTCCTTTCCCTTTGGTTTTTAACAGATCTGTGAGGGGCAAAGACAGTTGGACGAAATTGGGGATGAACGTGTGATAGAAGTTAGCAAATCCTAAGAAGGATTGTAATTGTCTCCGCATGCGTGGGGCTTCCCACCCCACTACATCCTGTACTTTCTTGCTGAGTCATGTGGTATCCCAGAAAGTCTATCTCCAATTTATGACTCACACTTGGACAGTTTTGCATAGAAATCTATATTGTAGAGGGCCGTTAGCACCTCCCACACTAGTTTCACGTATGAGTACATGTCTTGCGTGTACACGTCATCAAGATACACCACCACCCACTTGAACAGGTGCTTGTGTAAGACTTCATTGATCAAGTTCATAAACACACCTGGGGCTCCAGCCAATCCAAACGGCATAACTAGGTACTCAAATTGTCCCAAAGGGGTTTTAAACGCAGTCTTATGTTCATCCCCCTCATGTTTTCGCACCTGATACTAAGCGTCTCTTAAGTCCAACTTGGTGAATATTTTTCCCTTGGTAGCCTCTGCCAATAAGTCTTTAATCAGAAGCAAGGGGTAGGCATTTGACATAGACAAAGCATTCAGACCCTGATTGTCCATACACAACCTTAGCCCCCCATACTTCTTTTTCCGGAACAGCACGGGTGCCGCAAAAGGGGAAGTGGCTGGCCAGATGAAACCCCGCTTCAGGTTTTTGTAAATGAAGTGGCGTAGTTCCTCCCTCTCAGTGGGGCTCATGACGTACAGCTCCCCTTTAGGCATTTTGTATCCTGGCAAGATTTCCATGGCACAGTCACTCTTTTGGTGAGGGGGTAACTCATCTGCTTCCCTCTCCTTGAACACCCTTCCTAAGTCTCTATATTTGGGTGGGATGGCGTTTAACTCCTCGCGTGCCAGGCAAACCCTCTCGGGTGCGGGGCAGGGCTCCTCCCCCCATGCCAGGTTCTATTGATGCTCCTTACAGCAGGGATCTAGAAAAGACAAAGTCCCCTGGCTCCACTGTACATACGGGTTGTGGGCAGCCATCCAAGGGTTACCCAACACCATGGGGAACTGAGCTGTGGGATGTACTATAAACTATCTCTATTCCCAATGTCCAGAAACTCCTACAGGCAACTCAACAGTCTGATACTGGCACAACTGCATAGTGGTACCATCCATCTGCGTAAACACCACTGGTTCTTTTAGTCTCATCACTCCATCCCCCAGCCCCGTAATTAAGGTTGGACTCATTTAATCCCGAGAACACCCGGAGTCAATGAGGGCCCTCACTTGCACTTGGGTACTGTCCCCAGGGTTTAGAATAGTAACAGTCACAAAAAACAGGGAGGTACAGGTTCTCACTGATTCTCACACTGGGGCATCATGGACCTGCTGGCAGGTGCCCTTCACAGCAGGTCCTGGCCTTTTCCCTGCACCTGGGGCTTGTCGCTGTTGCTGGAGGAGGTTGTCCCCGACAAGGGGAATTCCGCAGCTTGCAGCACCCAGGGGACTTGGGTTTCTTCCCAGGTAGCTTCCCCTTCTTTTCTTGGTAATCTGCATGCCGCTCTTGGTCCTCAGGTCGGGTCCAGGCACAGTCAGCCTCGAAGTGACTGGGCTTGCCACAACTCAGGCACAGGCCCCCTTTTAAGTAATGTTCTCAATCCCCACTGGGTAGCGTTCCTCTATCCTATGCTCCTGGCTGGGGCCTTATGTTGATAGAGCTTTACCGGGTTATGGCGTTTCTCGGCTTCACACGCCACCTGGATCTACCCTGCCAGGGTAAGTGGTTTATCTTGGGCTAATGCCTTCTCAAGGATGATGGTATTCAAGCCCATTCAGTAGAACTCAATCAGGACTTCTTCTGGCCATTCCAGGAGTTTAGCTGTGGTGGCTTTGAATTCATCTGTGTACTCTTGGACCAAGCAAGTGCCTTGGCGGATCCCCCTCAGGTGGGTTCGAGCTTTCTCCAGTTCCAGGGGATCATCAAACTGGTGCCGTATGGCCTGCATGAAGGAGTTGACATCTTTTAGCCGCCACATTGTAGAGACCAACAAACCAGTCAGCGGCTCTGTCCCGCAGCCTAGAGCCCACTAAATCCACTCTTTGCTCATCTGATGCAAAAGTGTGGCCCCACTTCCTCAGCATCTTCCACACTTGTATTGCAAAGAATGCCAATTTGGCAGAGCTCCCATCGAAAGTCGCCTCTAGAGCATGTTGGGGCCTTTTACGCTCCATACTGACTTTGTGCAGTGGCGGGGCCAGTTGGGGTAACTGTTCAGCCTTGTCCCCGCCCCCTTCTTCTTCTTCTTTGGAAGATTTGGATACCTCCTTCTCCATCAGCTCCTTCACCAACTTGGGTAGGTTTTTCACCAAATACTGGAATCCGTCTTTCAGTTCCTTCAAATCTGAGTGCAAGCTGGAGTGGGTCTTCTCCACGGAAGAATCCTCTTCCCAGTCTTTTTGCATCTTTCCCAGCTCCGGATCAACTTGGAAAGTGTGTGAGACATGGTGCCATTCTCGTTCATTCCAACCCCGGCTCCTCGGAACCCTGGGGTGCTCCCCAACCAGGCCGGATCATCCCAGCGATTGTGGGGCTGGAAGAACACTTGCTTCTTGGGTCGCGCACCTGTATTCTTGGTGGTTTTCTTCTTATGGGGGTCAGGCACAAGAGTCTCAGGCTCAGACCCAGTGCTCGTGCCTGCCCCTCCGTCTCCATCACCATTCCCCATGCCTGACGAGGAGGGGGATTTGGGTAGGAGTGAAGAGGGAGTCCTAACAATCTGTCAGGTTCCCAGTCAAATCACTCTCCACACACACTTTGGCAGTGAATGCTTTATTTAGAGATATGAGATTCTGTGGGTTCAAGCTCTCTGTTAGGACTGATTTGGAAAGGTGGGAAAAGACAAGATATAGGTAAGAACCCCAAAATTCCATGCACACCTACGAAAGCAGCGATAAGGGTACAGAATACAAGCATGGACAATGCAACCAATTCAGCCAGTCTGTTCAGGTATCAGAGGCTTGAGTTTGACAGCAGTCTAGTACTGACAAGTCTCAGTCTAGCCCTGACAGAGAAAGGTTTAGTGCTGACAGGGTTTATGTTTAGCCATGACTGAGAGCAGTTTAACACAGGCAGAGAACTGGGGAGGTTGGCAGGAGGAATGGGCAGATCAGAGAAGACTCCCATTCAGGCAAGAAAAGGGGATAGATCTAGTGAGAGAAGAATTTCCCTACCCATCTGGAAAAAGGAGATAACTCTGAGGGGTGGTTTTTAAATCCTGAAGAGTCAGTAAAACAAAAAACAAAACAAAAACCTCAAGAAGAGTATTGGTGTGGGTAGTGAGGGAGTTTGGGTACTGGTATCCCAGCCTTCTGGGTACCAAAAGAGCCAAATACACTCAAGAAAGTCTACTGGATTGTTTAGGAAACACTGAAACAAAAGCCTCTCATCTTAAAGACTCTAAGGCACTGCAAAAAGCTTAAGAAACTCTCAGTTGCTTGAAACACATGAACTGTAGTTAGCACCTATATTGATTTGCCTAAGAAATCTTACTCCTGATTGCACCTGACGTTTCCCCTCTATGTTGAATAAAGAAATTTGTTTGAGCTTTAAAAAGCCTCTTGAGTGCCATTTCAGTGGTTTAAGTTAAAGGGGGATTTTGATCCATTCCAATAGCAAAATTTCAAACTGTGACTGGGTGGGACAGCCTTTGTTCTTCAGAAAGGAAGAAAATGGATAAAAAGGCCTGCTCAGTCAGAAAGGGAGAGAAAATGGGAGGGAAAACATGTCTCTGAGGGAGGGAAGTGGGCTAGGTTGTCATAATGTATTTCTAAAAGTGCTACATGTAAATACGGACAATGTTATCGGTAACCTGTACAGCAATGCAGCTAACAGTGGATAGAGCAACTTCTTAAAACTGCCTCTTTTTACACTAAAGTTGCTCACTGGAAGGGGAGAAGAGGAGGAGGAGACTCATCTGATATTTTATTTCCTTTGTAAAAAATTAAACTTCACACATGAAGCCCCCTGGTTAGGGATGTAATAATGCCTAGATTACTTCGGGAGACTATGAAGACTGGAATTCAGTATCATAAAAATGTTTCATTCAGATGTCAGACACTCCAAATATTTTGCCAAATCTTAGAATCTTTATTGGACATAACAATATTTATTTTGCTAGTACGGGAGAACACTGCTTTACTGTGTTTGATAGGATGCAGACTTGTTTCTGTCTGTGTCTCTCATTTTTAAAAGTATTGTTCCACTGGAGAGGGAAAGCATTTTTTTTTTTTAGTTTATGAGTGACAATGTTAGCAACAATATTTTCTGAAGTTTCCAGTTTGAAATCTCTTGTGTTCACGTTATGAATGGGAAAGAAAATGAAGACATGAGGATTAAAATATTTGGGTGAAGGAGGATGACAGGCTATGAGGCTCATTAGCAATTGGTAAAACTTGCCATTGTTTATTTGTTTGTTTAAAGATTTTATTCAGGCCAGCACTTTTCTTGATTTATTTCATGTTTATTTTTCCCCCCCATGCCGATCTTCCTGTGGTCTGCCTCCAAAAATGTTTGCTTCATCATCGTCCTCTTCCTTCTCCTTCTGGAACTTTTAACTCTGATTCTTAATTTTTACTCGTAAATGCCAATATTTTATAATTGCTGTTATGCCTTCATATACATACACTAATAAAACTGTATGTTCTCTCCTGTTGTAAGCCGCCCTAAGCCTTGCTTATAAGGAAGGGTGGCCTAAAAACCTAATTAAATAAATATAAATAAATAAATCATATATTTAATGATGTGCATTGGAAAGAAAAAAAATCTGAAAATTAGGGGAGGGGCTTGAGGCAGTTTCATGAAATATCCGGGTTTAAAACCTAGAAAAATAAATGATCAAATAAGAAAAATGTATTGGGGAATGGATGTATAAATATAATGGTCAGATTTACTGGTAAAAAAATAAGGAGAAGCGACGTTTGAAACCTATAGTTTCAGACTGTACGAAAGGACCTTTACTAATAAAAGACACTTAACAATATTTGTGTAAACAGCCACCTGTCATTATCATTGAAAGAGTTATATGCTGAAAAAAATTAATGAAACTGTTTCCTTTTACTTTCATATATATGAATTAGATTTAGGCTTACCAAGTAGCGGCGGGGGATCCGCATGTCTTCACAGGATCCCTGCCGCGGGGATGGTGCTACGTGGTGCACCCGCATCACCAGGATGTGACGCAATGTGTCGCTCTGGCAATGGGGCTGTTTGGAGTCCTGTTGCCAGAGCAACGCGTAGCCATAGACTCCACCCTCCAAACCATAGACTTCAGTTGGGGAAGCAGACTTCCTGTTTTGCTCCTTCTCACATAGTAGCAGATGCATGGAGGTGGCTCTCTTTTAGCTCCAGGTTTATAAGATGATCACTATAAGTAATTCAATCCAGTTGCCATGCATAGCATCATTAGAGAATGATTCTCATATATGAGACAGAATTTCAACAAAGGAATAGAGGGTGTGTGAATATTTATGCATTATTAGCAACCAAATTGGCATTTTCTGTGGCAAAGGAATCAAAAGTCAACTGAAATACAGAGGGACACTGAACAAAAGTAAAGGAAAAGGCTAGAACTATTATAAGAGCTTTCAAAGAACCACAGTCTTGAGAGGAAAATATATGAATCGCTAAAAGAAAGGGTAATAAATAACCAATCTCTGAAATTTCTTCTGAGAACAGGGAGCACAAAAGGGGGGGCTGTTACAGCAGCATTGCCACATTTTAAACCTATTAGACACATACTGTATATCACAGTTTGGAGGACTCTTGCACTGTCTGTCTTTTTGTAACCTCCACACTGAGTAATGTGATAGCAAGCAATGAAGGGTCAAAGTGGAATGCCACTGATAGCACTGCTCAAGGCTAATGTAGTGACAGTATTCTCCAAACAATATATACTTGAGCAGGGACTGAGAGAATGAAACAAATCATTGGCACCATGGACAATGTGATGTAGAAATTTTCTCCCATATTTATTGACTATGATACCCAAAGACTGGGTTAATTAATCTGCCAAAAAAGACTAATACATAAGTCACATCTTTATGTTAATATATTTCTTCTATATAAAATGAGAACTCCTATGTAGCTCCTGAGATTAATCAATTAAAATACAATAATCAACACATAGATTTTATATGAGGAGAAGAATGGTGGCTTGTGAAGGCTTTTAAAAATATTCCAGGATGTGACACAACGCATCGCTCTGGCAACGGGGCTGTTTGGAGTCCCGTTGCCAGAGCGACGCGTAGCGTCACATCCTGGCGACGGCGGGTGCACCACGTATCGCCGTCCCCGCGGCAGGGATCCTGTGAAGACATGCGGATCCCCCGCCGCCACTTGGTAAGCCTAATTAGATTACCCAGAAAGCTCAGATTATTCTGGTTGTTCAGAGCACAGTAGCCAAATTTAAAACCAGAATAAAATTCTGTTGAGCCAGGATTCATCTTGTAGGAAACATATCCAGTTTGAAGGGTAATATCAAGGAGGTCAATCAGCCTGCAGCTAGCTGAAGTTTACTTCCTTTTTCTGAATTAGTGCCTACTTATGCTCCAGGCTTCTGGGGAAATTTTATTATAAATGATGTGTGTCAGAATGATCTACTTAACTATTTTACAGTTAAATTAATCGCCTGTAAAAGTGCTTAAATTTGGCTGTATCATACCTTCATCTTTGCCAGGTTGATTGGGCACTGATGGCATTATTAATAGGGCTGCCAAATCTCCCAGGGGGTGGGGGTTTGCCCACTTTAGGGATCCCTGATCCACCAGCCTGGCACCCAGAGGTGACGTCAGCGCTCCAGGCATGTCACCAGGGTGACACTCTAGCATTTCGCCTGAAAAGTCTATGGTAACATAGAGTTTCTAACTGAACTCTAAAGCGTCCCCCTGGCTATGCGCGTGCACCAGAATATCCTGGGAGAAGAGCTTCTTCTCCCCCCACTGGAAAAAGGAAGGGACCTTGCAACCCTAATTATTAAGTGCATTAAACCATAATGGTCTGCTTCCTGGGCCGGTAGCATAAAACCAGAAAGCTGATTCTAGTATCAGTTTATCCTTGTTAGGTCTGATTGAATCTGAAGATTCTGCTAGCTTTCATTAGCCAGAAAGCAAAGGCTTGCAACATTCTTTAGTTACTTTTGATGAGTCTAGATTTATTGTGTTTTATTACAGCTGCTTTTTCTTTTTATATTTTCTGTCTTATACTTTGCTTTAAGCTAAACTGAATACTAGTTACATCAGTAATTTTAGCACATTATTTGAAGGCAATATCAAGGTTTAAACTTCCATAATGAAGGGCTCCTCTCTATGAGCTCCCTCACATAAGTCTCTGGTGTTTAAGATGTTTAAGTCACTAGTTTCTTACCATATGGTAACAAACATGTTCTTTTCAAGTAAAAATCAACAAGGAAAAAAAGAGAGAGAGAGAGAGGCCAAGGTGGGTTGATGCCCTTTCAGTTTGCTGGGATTTTGTATATTGTTGATGTCATTTGTGTCAGAATATGCAGAAATCAGGTTTAAAATGTGTCCTTCTACAGTCATGATATAACTAACAAGCTTTTTCTATGGCTCAAGTTATTAGAGATACCTGGTCCTTTTCATGTCTCTTTCCTTTAATCTTGTCCCTGATTTTCACTAGACCTTAAAAAGAGGTCTTGAGAGCAAAGTTTCCAGAAGCAGAATAAAACCATTCATTATATTTTCAGCAAAAACTTTCTGAGCCATGAGACAAAAATTGAGCAGTATTGCAGGAATCCTTATAGCACAGATAAAAGCATTTTCACCCAGCCTAAACTGTCTTGCTCTTTTTTTTACCTCCCCCCCCCCAGATTTCTAGCTTGTCAAAGCTCAAGTTATCATAAACTCTATATATGTTCACACCTAGTAGGTGAAAGCTCATGGATCACTCAAATGATATTGTGTGTGTGTGTGTGTGTGTTAAATGCTGTCAAGTCACTTTAAATTATGGCAACTCTGTGAATTAATTGCTCAGGTCTTGCAAGCTGAAGGCTGTGGCTTACAGTATTGAGTCAATCCATCTCATGTTAGGTCTTCCTCTTTTCCTGCTAAGTTCAATTTTTCTAGCATTATTATCTTCTCCAGTGACTCTTGTCTTCTCACAATATGACTGAAGTACTATAGCCTCAGTCTGATAATTTTAGTTCTAGAGAGAGTTCAGGCTTGATATTACCTGTGGCCTAATTATATCTTTATTTATTTATCTTATAGGTTGAAAATGATTGAATTGGTTAGGAACCAGGATATTACTGTTAGTTTATTCACCTAGCCATCCTTTTCTATTGAACGGCTGTTTTTGCTGCATAATGTAAACCATCAGCTTCCTATAGTCAGAACAAGAGACATCTGTTTTGTGTAAAAGTAGACTGTCAAAGTGAACAAAGTAATCTAGGGCAGTGCCAAGGATAATAAGTAGAGTGCACTAATTCCTTCCTTCCTTCCTTCCTTCCTTCCTTCCTTCCTTCCTTCCTTCCTTCCTTCCTTCCTTCCTTCCTTCCTTCCTTCCTTCCTGTGTAGTGGTAGTAGTCTCTGCAGAGGTCTCCCTTACCTTGAATGCAGCCCAGGTGCCAGGGACATTTATTTTTCCCATGGAATTTGGTTATTTGGGATGCCCTCTGTTTAGTAAAATGGACTTAGGAAGTGCCAATGTAGTTAAATTCAATCTCCTGACATATGGCTAAGCTCAGTCCTTAGTAATGTGAAAGTCAAAGTGTTTTTGAGTCATATAGTGCCTAACACATGCTGCTGAGTATAAACCTAGGTGCTCAAGCTTACATGAGAAAATTCCAGTGCACAGAGGTTGTGTTAATCGATGAGTTAGATGTTATGTTGATGTTTTAAAATCTACCCTTTTATCTCCACTTGTAACCTATTGGAATCATATTCTTTGGCTTGCTTCTTTCTTAAATACAATAAAATTTTAAAATTAAAAAAATAGGATGCCCTGTGTGACTGACATATTAGGTTCCACCTCTCTATAAGAGCAACTAATGGGACTTGATGGAATGTTGGTGAGAGGGATGGTTGAAAACAGCCATTAATTCAGTGCAATGAGAGTCAGACTGGCTGAGTAAAGTGTGTGGCAGAAGAGTAGCCTAACACTGAATGCTGAATGCCTGAATAGGGCTACTGTTCAAAAGTCCAACTACACTACTTACCCCTAGTTCAAGATCATTTATGAACAAATTAAATATACTAGACCAATGCCAATCATTGTGGGACCCCTCCGCTTACTTCCCTTCACTGTGAGACCAGTCCATTTATGCCTACTCTTTGCTTCCTGTTATTTAACCATAAGAGAACTTGCACTCTTATCCTATGTCTGCTAAGTTTACAATTTCAAGTCTTTGGTGAGGTACCTTATCAAAAACCTTTTGAAAGTCCAAGTATATAATGTCTACTAGATCAGTGTTATCTTAAAAGAATGTAAAACTACAAAATTTTGTTCAACCAAAGCCTACTTTTTATTATGCTACCTGATTAGCATCTAGCTTGCTAGAGTTGGAGAGCCCTTCCTTGGTACCTGTCAGCTAGCTGCCATGTTTCACTTGTATTTGTCCTTTTGGGGCTGGGCCCCAGCCGGTCCCTCAGCTACCTCTGCTGCCACCTCCTCTGCCGCCACCGCCGTGGCCCCCACCACCACATCCAGCGCAGCCTGCAGCCCCCTACCTCCGCCGGCCATGCCACGGCCAAAGGACTTACTTGACGTTACTTTTGATGGCGACCCAGAGAACCTCTCCTTAGAGACTCTCACGTTCATTATCTAACCTCCTGCCGCTGGGCTCTTCTGTTCTCCAACGAGGAGCAACAAGTGGATTTCATTGCTTCCCGCTTGCGGGGCCTCCACAACCTGGACTAGCTGGTATGTGGGCCTCCACAACCTGGAGGCTGTGGAATTGGGGAGAGTTGATGCATTTATGTGGGCGCTAAGAGCCCGGTTTGAGGACCGCACTGTGGGTGAGAAGGCGGAAGCGTTCCTCCGCACTTTTAAACAAGGCAAGTTGTCTGTTCGGGGATACTCAACTGAGATCCACCAGCAAGCGGCTAAAATCTGGGACTGGTCCGACCTGGTGTTCGTGCAGCAGTACTGGTTAGGGCTGAATACGGACATTCAGAACTCAGTCATGGGAACCCAAGACCCAAGAACCATGGCAGCCTGGATGCAAGAGGCAGAGAGTCCCGACAGCAGATTGCGCACTATGCGGTTGGATAACGCGGTAGCGGCTGGAAGGACACCACCCCGCAGTTGCCGTCGGTCAGAGAGCAATGGATGAAACAGGGACTTTGCCTAAGATGTGGGGAGCGAGGCCATTTCACAGCCAACTGTCCATCGGGGGAGGCGAGGGGATCGGGGGGAAAGAAGGTGACAAGCGCTGGAGCGACTTGCTTCCAAGAAAAGGGATGGTGAAAGTCAGAACCCCCTGCGCCCTGCAAGCTGAGGTGGATGTGCTGGAGAATGAGTCGAGCGGGGAGGAGGAGATGGAACCGGCAGGAAAAGGCCAGGTCCTAATGTAAGTTGCGCTGAGCAGCAGGACCCAGCAGCGGAGGCACCTAAAGTGGGGAGCAGCTATCCACCCCTCTTTTTCATGACAGTGACTATTATGAACCCCACTTTTTATTTTAATTTTTATTTATTTTGTGACTTGTATCCCGCCCTACACATAGTGTCTCATGGGCATGCATATTAGGGTTCGGGGTCTCATAGACTCCGGGTGCGGGTGAGATTTAATCAACCCCTCCTTGGTATCAGGACTGGATGCAGGCATGGTCCAGTTGGCAGAGCCTTTAGTTTTCACCCAAGTGGATGGGTCTCCGATGAAAAAGCCCTGCAGATTTGAGACTGTACCTTTACCCATGGGGGCCGGAGATCATTGGGAAGAACGGACTTTTATTGTGTCCCCGGGGGCTAGATTTCCCCTGGTGTTGGGAAACCCGTGGCTCCATGGGCATGATCCATATATTTTGTGGGGCGACAGGATTGTGAAGTTCATCTCCCCCAAATGCCAACCCCATGTGTGGAACATGAAGTGGGGTGTAGCTCCTGACAGTGACCAAGTTTGGGCGTGTTTAGCTACTGAGGAACTCGCCAAAATCCCTCGGGAGTATAGAGACCTAGCTCGAGTATTTGCCAAAGAAGAAGCCAACGAGCTTCCCCCCCCCACCACAACTCAGACTGTGCGATTGAGTTGTTGCCGGGGCACAAAATGCCCAAGGGGAAGCTCTATACTATGAGCCCCTGGGAGAAAGTGGAGTTGCAGAAATTTATTGATAAAAACCTGGCCAGAGGCTTCATCCGGCCAGCCTCTTCCCTGTTTGCAGCCCCAGTTCTCTTCCGGAAAAAGAAAGATGTGGGTTTGCGGCTTTGCACAGACTACCGGGGGGTTGAATGCCATGTCCTCCACAAATGCTTACCCCATGCCGTTAATCAAAGATCTCTTGGCCGAAGTAGCTAAGGGAAAGATCTTTTCCAAGCTTTATTTACGGGATGCTTACTTTCATGTGCGCATACGAGAGGGGGACGAATTCAAGACTGCATTCATTACCCCTTTAGGCCAGTTTGAATACCTGGTGATGCCATTTGGTCTCCAGGGGGCTCCTAGAGTCTTTATGAATTTAAAAAATGAGGTGTTGCACAAGCACCTGTTTAAGGGAGTACTAGTCTACTTAGACGACATTTTGCTGTACTCACCCGACAAATCCTCTCATGTGCAGTTGGTGAGGGAGGTGCTTAAAACGTTGCACAAGCACAAACTGTTTGCCAAACTGTCAAAATGCGAGTTCCATCAGGCAGAAATTGACTTTCTGGGTTATCACATTTCACCTCACGGCATAGAAATGGACCAGGGAAAGGTAAAGGACGTTTTGGGGTGGGAGGCACCTAAAAGTCACCAGCAACTTCAAAGCTTCCTAGGGTTTGCCAATTTCCATAGAAATTTTCTGCCGAACTTTGCTCAAGTGAGCTTGCCCCTTACTAACTTACTGAAAACAAGGGGAAAGGGACCAGAGGCTGCTAAACTGGGAGCTAAGCTGCTTTGGACCCCTGAGTGCCAAGATGCGTTCGATAAATTAAAAGCTCTTTTCACCACCGAACCCATGTTGGCACACCCAGATGAAACAAAGAAATTTGTGTTCCAAACTGATGCTTCAGATGTGGCTATGGGCGGTGCGATCCTGCAAGATGGGGCAGATGGCAAACTCCATCCTCTAGCATAAGTGTCCCGCAAATTCACTGACACCGAATGTAATTGGTCAGTCTGGGACAAAGAGGTAGGGGCCATCCGGCTAGCACTCTCCACATGGAGACATTGGTTGGAAGGGGCGAGGGTGCCGTTTGAAGTGTGGATGGATCACAAAAATCTAGAACTCCCCCGTACCCCCAGAAATCTAAACGCCAAACAACTTCGGTGGGCTGATTTCTTCTGTAAGTTTCAATTCACCCTACACCATTTCCCAGGCAAATCGAACTCTCTGGCGGATGCCTTGTCCAGCCTCCCGCAGCACGAAAGCCGACGCGAGGAGGTCCTAGATTCCATGTTCACGCCTTCTCAATTGGGCGGAGTGGTGACGACATGAGGGCAAGCTAAATGGACCCTCCCCCCTCCTCCCGAGGGATGGGAAACCAAGTTTGCTGCCTTCTTTTCGGAGTTTGACAGACATTTGGTGGAGGTGGCAGGGGACTTGGTGCAAGGAGGGAACGGCTGCTGGTATAAAGAAGAAAAGATTTTTGTTCTGAGACTTTTGCGGGGGGAGGTAATGGGCCTGGTACATGGATCTAAGCCGGCTGGCCATACGGCCTTTGTAAAATCACTACATCTCTTACAGTGCCAGTTCTGGGGGCCGCACATGCGCAAGGATTTATCTCTGTATGTACACTCCTGCCAAACTTGCATCATGTGTAAACCCTGGAAGGGGAAACCCCCCGGATTATTGAAACCATTGCCGGCCTCTAATAGGCTGTGGGAGGTGATTTCCATGGATTTCATCACGGACAAATCCATGATGGTAATTTGGGTAGTCGTGGATTTGTTCTCCAAGCAAGCCCATTTCATTCCATTCCCCAGTTTGCTGACAGCGCGAGCGTTGGCTAAAGCATTTCTCAACATGTTTTCAGACTCCACACTTTGCCTACCAAAATAATAATGGATAGGGCCTCCCAATTTATTTTGAGATTCTGGGGGGAGCTCATGGAACTTATGGGGATAGAATGGGGGCTGAGCAGCGGCTGCCACCCAGAGACTGATGGACAGACAGAACGTGTCAATCAAACACTTGAACAATGGTAAAATAATATTTTGATCAACTGATTTTCCAATGTTTGTGTGCTGTTTTATCATCTAAAATAATATTTTTCCAAATATGCAGTATTGAAGAACGCCACTAGATACCTTTTAGAAGACTTATTTAGAGATGGTTGAACTTCCCTGGCTTGATTTAGAATTGTACTTAGCAAAGCTAGCTATTTTCCCTATAACAGAGAAAGCATCTTATTTTTTTCTGAGCTGAATTCCAAGGCTGCTGAGAGTGAAGACTTGAGGTATACATTTTTGGGGGAGGGGAAGACAGATGGAGGACCCCTGACATCAGCATCATGCTGCATCCAGGCAAATGCCTTTCCTTTTTTAATATAAATATTTTATTGTTTTTCCATTACTACATCACTAACTACTACAAGGATAGGGGAGTGGGGCTCTAATACTTTGCCTTTCCAATGATTTCCCTTTTGATGCTGTCTGAATTTTAAAAAAATAGTAGTATAGTAGCACACCTTTGTTAATATTATGAACTAGAAAAAAGGGGGGGGAAGGGATAAACTCAACCCAAGATAACACTGCAAACCAGAAGGGTTAAGCTGACCATATATATTATAAAAATACAAAATTTATTAAGGTGTACACATATTAAAATATATTTGGGCTAAAAAATTTTTTTAAGTATCAGACTAATAAAAGCATATCAATTATTAATACACATGATGGGTTAACACTTTCCAACTGAAGACCAAACGCGTTTCGGCCTCAAAGGGCCTTCCTCCACGGTCACTATACAACATAGTATAGACACACATTCAAACATATTTATACTTATTTAAAGACCAGATGTTGTATCCTGAAATTATAAAAATAGAGGGGGGAGAAAAGAGGGGAAAGGAAACTCAAATTATTATTATGAATGTATGACATTCCTAAAGGTTTTTTTTTGTTGTGGGAACTGTTCAATGTGTTGTTGTGCTGAGTCTAAAAAGTCATTTCAAAATACTGCTAAAACAAAAACGTTTATGATCAATACGTTTTGTAACTGTCAAAGTAAAGGAGTGATTTACTGTATCCAGTGTCCATGGGCCAAATTGTATTTAGGTCAAACATCAAGACCTGTAAAGGTCAGAATAGGAGAACATCGTAGTTGCATTAGATTGCAGAAATGCTCTGCACCAATACTGGCCTTGCATACTCGTCTTTAAAGGTTCATTTAGCGGCCATCTCGGCCTACCATCCCTCCATACAGGGATCCATGGTTTCCCCCCACCATCTTACAAAGTCGTTCCTCAAAGGTTTCCTCCACCTCTGTCCCCCTAGGAAGCCTTTGGTGCCTTCGTGGAGTCTCTCTCTTGTTCTTACTCAACTGATGTCTAAGCTGTTCGAGCCCATGGCTACGACCGAGTTCAGGTTGCTCTCCTGGAAAACTGCCTTCCTTGTAGCGATTACTACTGAACACAGAGTAGGGGAACTAGCTGCCTTTCAGGCTGATCCTTCCTATACAATTTTCCATAAGGAGAAGGTTGTCCTTAGACCAGACCCTTCTTTCCTGCCTAAAGTCATTTCTGCTTTTCACCTGTCCCAGTCGTCTGTCTTACCTTCATTCTTTCCAACTCCGACTGATGCACCTCAGAGAGCCCTCCACTGCTTCGATGTGCGCAGAGCGCTCTCCTTTTATTTACATAGGACTCAGCCTAATCTCCTCGGCTGTTCCTTGTCTATGGGCCCCCTCATTTCAGGAAGCCGATTTCCTCTCAATGCTTGTCTAAGTGGGTGACTTCCATCATAGCCCTTTCCTATGAGCTTGCACGTCAACCCGTTCCTACCGCTGTCACTGCCCATTCTACACGGGTGGTATAGACATCCACCACTTTCCTGGCTGGTGTCCCATTGGAGGACATATGTGCAGCTGCTACATGGTCCTCGGCATCGACCTTCATGACCCACTATGCACTCAACATCCGAGCTTGATGGGATGCTGCATTCGGCCAGTCGGTGCTGCGATCTCTCTTTGCTTGACCCTGCTGCGTCTCCAGGTAGGACCTGTGGGTGTTTCTTCTCACTGATGATGCTGTGTCTTTTTTTTAACCCTCTGAAAACAGGGTAGCTTTATTAGTTTTTTTTGTTACACCCTACAAACTAAAAGAAAAAGAAAAAAGGGAGGGAAAAGTACCCCAGGATTAAAGAAAAGTAAATTAGACACACACTATAACTAAAAACCCAAGAAAGGAGACCATTAGCTGTTAGTTTCCAGTTAGTTTTTTTAAAAAAACATTCCATTCAAAAGTTAATGTGTTAGAGAGTTAGTTAGTCCATATTAGCAATCCAAGCCAGTTCAGGTGCGTAAAAAGCTTCTTCCATCATAATCCACGTTTGCAAATATTCTTAAAGCCTTAAAGTTACTTGGTTTTCTAAGTCTTAATTCGTAAGTTCCTTTGATCGGTACACCGCCCACTGCTCCTAGGTCTTCTTCCGAGTCCTTCTCTGCTGTATCTGCTCTGTCTCCTTGTTGCTGCTGCTCCTCTTCTGCCTGTCCAAGATGCCATTTCACCCAATCTTCAGCTTTCAAAACCAAGTCAATTTTCTCCCTTTTATCTCTAAATTTAAACACAACACCTTCAGGAAAGCACCAGGAATACTGAATTTGGTTGATTTGTAGGAATGAAATCAATTCTTTATATGATTTCCTTTTCTGGCGTACTTCAAACGGAGTGTCCTTTAGGACCCTGATGTCCATTGCTCCCAGCTTCAGGGGGTTTGCCGATGCTGCTTTAAGGATTGCATCCCTTATCTGTCTTCGGAGGAACTTGACAACAGTTTCACCCGGCAGGTTATTTCGCTTTATATACTTTGAGTATGATCTATAGACCACCTCAATTTCCATTTCTGCATCTGTCGCTGATACTCCCACCACAGGCGCAATAAACTCCGCTATGTTTCTTCAAGTCCTCCCCCGATGATTAGGCAATACCCTGAAACCTGAGTGTCTTATTTGCTTTCTCCATTTGCAAGTTCAAAAGCCTTCTTTCCTGGGAATCTTGCCTCTGTTCCAACACTCCCACCTTCTTTTTAACTTTCTTGGTGTCGTGTGCTGTCTCCTTTATTTTCTCATCTGCTTGCACTGCTTTCTTAGTTAACTCGGCAATCTGTTGCTGCTGCATTGCCAGATTTTAGTTTGAAGTGACCAGCTCTAGAAGTTTCTCCAGTCAAGGTTGTGTGCAGGCGCCCAACCCATGTGTGGTACTGCACAGATGACCACACGAAGATCATCAGTTACAGGTAAGCAACCTGTTGGTACTCCGCCTGCGCAGCTCAGTGGACTGCAGAAGTACGATGTGCAAATGTCTTTGCTGCATTCCTAAGCTGCCTCCTCCTTGTACCATTGGTGTATCTGGCTCCACATTTGCCAGGAGCTTTCTTGGGGGCAGGAAGAGGTAAGAGGTGTGAAGGAGTGGTGATGTTGTGGATATTTCTTCAGGTTCATGAGGGAGGCACGCATTGAAATGGCTCCTAGAAAGATCCTTTACTCTCTCCCCATGAACATTCATTAACTCAATTGTCATGCTGGCTTTTTTGAAAAATGTCTATTCAGGAGTCTTGAATCACTGATTTCTGTAACAGTCCTCAACTGTCTGCAGTCTCTTCTGTGTTTTTACCTCAGAACATTGAGATCCACAGCTGAGCAATCAGAGGGAGGTGGGTGCAAGTAGGCAGGTTTTACCTCAGAACTCTGAGTTACACAGTTGACAAATGGGGGGGGGGCAAGGAGGCAGCAGCCTGCCAGGCACATGGAAAACAATTGGGGAAACACATTTTGCCCCTTTTTTACTCCCTTAGGGGTCATGTTTCTCAGAAATCTCTTCATGGGGGGGTTGACATCGCGGTAGATCCCACAATCCATCAGAGGAAAGTGCTGATGGCCACAAGTCTTTCTTCTTCCATCCCTCCTCCAGCAGCCACTTCTGACTCCAGGAAAGTTTATTTGCAGGTCGCAGGACCTCTCCCTCTTGTCTTTTGCATGAGCAGAAATCCACTGACATAAGAGAAAGATTTCTTACCCCACCCCGTTTAACTCCTTATGGGTCTCACAACTGTGGGAATAAAGTTTCCACTGGGGGACCATTTCAGTCTCTCATGTCACTGTTATTGAGCTAAGATTCACGATTCTTTAACAAAAGTATTTCAAAAGAAAACTCCAGTATGAAACTGGTGAATCAAAATTCTTCAAGAGATTGTATTGTATTTCCCAAGGTCTGAATAAAACCCAGGAATTCTTCACCCGTTACAGGCATTAGTCACCTTTTCAAAACTAGACAGATTGCTGTTGCGAATTCTATGTGAATTCACCAAGTCTGAAGACAACCTGTTCATTACCCTCAGAAGGATAACTAATCCAAATAAAATCCCGTTTGACTGTCAGATCTGAACCAACTAAGTCAGATCAGGGAGAGTTTGGCTGTGATAACACAGGCATTTTGAGGGGGTTTCGCCCCGATTCCCTAATGGATGTAAAAGAGATGATCAGATGGGCCACATCTGTCTCCCATATAGCACTCATCCCCTCCCGCAATCAACCGTTTTCCATTGCAGATTTCTCAACACCGGGAAAATCAAGTACCTTACAGTTGTTTCCAGCTTCACCCCACATTTCTGCCTGTCTGGACTGCCTCCTAGCGATTTGAACCTGTTTAGGACAGGGGTGTCAAACATAAAACCTGGAGGCCAGAATCGGCCCATCCAGTGCTCTTAGGTGTCAGCTATGCTGCCATGAGGGTTGGGGAGTTTCTTCTGTGTCTTGCTAATTGCTATTGCATTCCTATCCCTGCTGTTCTGCTTTAGATGAAACACTTATCTCCACAGATGTGCAGGAGGAGTATGTGCTGTCTGGAGCTCTTCTCTCTACCGTGAGAGATTCCTAAATCCCAGCTTTAGTCACCTAACAGTTTCCTAAGTTATCCCGCACGCGGGAGGGGACCTAATTGGCCCATGCCAGGGGTGTGTGCATACGAATACCCTATATCCTATTAGGCTCTATGGGTCGCCGCAATTCTTAACAGTGCCTATGTTAGTGCATCTATAGCTTTGCAATAAAAGTATAACCATTCTTGAATGTGTGTACTTTGTTGTTAGCTGTGGGTTCTGACATTAGGCAGCTCACAGCAACTAATGCAAGGGAGGGAACAGGAAATTGCTCAGGGGGAGTAGGCAGAGCCACTCCAATTGTGGCTTCAGCATGGCGGAACAACCTCATCTGCAGCAGTCAAGCAGTATGTCCAGTGCTGCACCACTGGCTCTCTAGTCCGCCCATATGGGTTTTCCTTTGCACCCCCCTCCCAGCCCGTGAAGCCATGCAGTGAGGATAAACCAACTCAGAGCTTAGCAGCTGCTGTCCTTTATACAGTTTATATCTCTGGCACCTGGCATTACATTTTATGGCACACATGGCCTTGCCCGGCAAAGTGACATTTAAATCAGATCTGGCCCTTGTAACAAGTGAATTCGACACCTCTGGTTTAGGATGTCTGAACGTTTTCTTTGCACTTTTGCCATTTGTTTAAAACAGTTAGTGATGTGTGCATGCCTAGATCACTGCTCATGTATTTCAGTGCTCTCCTGCCTACAGCACACTGAGTAGGGAAGGGGTTAATTGACTATGAGTTTGTTTCAGAGAGGGAGGGAGAAAGGGAAAAGGATTCTGAGAACAAAGCCGGTGACTCCAGCTTCACTCCAAGCATTTGAATGAAAACACCAGCAGACACAGGACACAGGATGAAGCTTCTGTATTCCACCCCTCCGGCTTTTAAACATTTGAAACGTGGAATTTCTCAGAAGCACAGTTTCAAAAACACTGTTATCACACTGGACTCCATTTCTCAGCAGCCTCCTCCAGCAATCCCATTGGCCACCAGCTGCCACCACTCTGTCAGGAGTTTGAAGCACTAATTCCCATAAGTGCCTTTGAGCATGCTCAGTGGAGTAATGATTTTTAAAAAACTGTCCAACTGCCCAACTTCCTGGATGCTGTGTCTGAATGATCAAACAAGGAATGAATGCGTGGTGAGGAGGGTTAAGGGGGTCAGTCTGATCAAACTCTCCCATTACAAAAGACTCCCCAGGATTTCTTAGAACTGGGGCCACACTGGATCAAATTGCTCATGTGACTGCAGCCTTTCTGACAGTGCCATGATGCCTGTGGTTAAACACTATAAACCAAATTACACTAAAAACAGACTATCAAACATTATATAGCTGTCTATTAAACACCTTTCAACATGAATTATACAATACAATAACTTCAATCACATATCATGTAAAAACATTCAATGTATTCATATGAATTTATACACACATGAGCAACATCTGTGGTCAAGGAATATGCATTAAGTTAAAAGTTTCCTCCACTCAATGCAACAAACAAGATAGCACTAAAAATACAATGATCATTACAAGATTCTTACATCAATGATGTTCCTTTTTCTGAATTGGAGAAGAATATCTCTTCTAAATTACTTGCATCCATTAAACATGTATGGATTAAACTTCCAAAGATTGATTTACAAAACAGCAGCACATGCCCCTCCAGACTGAATGCAGTTTTGTTTAATGACTTCTTGCTTCCAACAGAAAGTATACTTTCAACAATTCTTGTTTGGAACCCAATATCAATGAGCAAAATCTCAATAATGCAGACCCAGTCTGCTACTGTTCAAAAAGTTATTCTCACAAAAGTTAACTGCTTTAACTGTGTGAGATCAAAAGAACACAACTTTCTATAATCACCACTTAGGCATGCAATTATGTAGTTGTCATGTTCACCCCAGAGACATAATCTGCATTGTGAATAAAGCTAATCTTTCTAAATATATCATGTATATAATTTTGTAAAACACCCTTTGAGAGTTTTTTTTTTTAAACTCTGTGATATCTAAATTTAAATTATCAACAGTGTTGTCTCCTGTAAAATGAAGATCCTGGAACAGCGTGGATTTGAGACTATTACACCATACTGTCCTGCTTTATCAAATAAACCTTGGGCTGAAGCAAAGGGTTAGATATACTGCTTCCCATATGACTGCCATGCTTTTAGGGAGGCACTTAGGTTCTCTTGAGTTCTGCAAGGCTCCAAGAACAGGAAATGAAGTACTGCCATGAAAGATGATGGGCAGGAGAACCATGTAAGCCACTCTAAGCCCCTTGGAGGCAAGACAGGCTAAGTATTTTATAGATAGGTACAGATAAACAGATAGCTCAAGGCCAATGGCTTCACTGTAAAATTGAGTACAATAAATGCCCAGTGGCTACTCATATATTTTGTACAATCCAGATATTTTCTCTGAAGGTTGCTTTATTTATGCCATAGTTAGTAGTTATAAAAATACAGTGCTTCCTTGAAACAGAGCAAGTATCTATTGGTGGGATGTGACAAATCACATTATCCTCCTCTAATCCACATTGAATTTTATGCATTTTGATATTTAAAAAATTATACTTTCAATGGCTGTGTGTTCTCCTACTATGAAAAGCCAGAGATGGAGCTTGCACACTGACTCGCTGGTACTTTCCAAGTACTCATCACTATTACATCAAAATTAGTATGTATAGTTAAATGGTTTTCTTGGATTTCATAGGCACCTCATCAAATATACCAAAAGGTCTTGTATGATAGTTAGCACATTCACTAATTTAGCCCCCTGTATTGTATAGGTGCTGTATCCATTATTTCAGTACAAATGGGGGGTGTGGGGGTGGAATCAGCATTATTGGTCAGCTCTGAAAGGCTAACCAATAATTTCCATCTTCTAATGCATAATTCATAAACCTCTTGCTTTCAACTTTTTTTCTTACTTAGCTGCTTTACAGAACTAACCTCGAATCTTCACATAGTCAGATACAAAATACAAAATCATGCCCCTGTGCATGTGTACATGTGGAGAGACCGATGGCAAAAAGTACATCTGCAATGCAATTTGGAATGGTGTGTTCACACCAAGGATGAAGACCTTGCTATGAGTGCTTCTAAAATTTTCACTTTTCACCTAAGAACCCATGCCAAAAATTTCTTTCTCTTTACTGTATGTACCACAAAGCAGCAGAAAATGATTCACTCATAATTTCAACAAAAGTTATAGAATGACAGGGTAATTTCTTCTGGCTATGCATGCATGTAGCATTTGGGTGAAATAGAAATTTCCTTTCAGAAACTGAAGGGGGGGGGAATCTTGAGAAAGAGGTATTTGTTAACACTGTATTTGGAAGCAGCCCCTGACAGTGCAAAATGAAAAAGTATGAACGCTTTATGCAAAATCAGGGAAGTGAACCTTTGTGAAAGCAGCTGCTGAAAAGCTATTGCCAGCTTTTTTTGTCAGCAGGGAATAAGTCCACCCATTTTTCCAGGGGAACTGATCTCTGCCATCTGGAGAGCAGTTGTAATTCTCCAGGATCCATCCCTCACATCTCCAGGAATCTCCTACCTGGCGTTGGCAACCATGTCTCCTTCCAAGCCAATCATCACCTTACCTTTATTTCCCCCTCACTCTTCAGCTTTCCATCCCCCCTCCCCCACCTGCAGCATCTACCGTGCTCTGAAGCCCTGACTGCCATGTCACATTGGCTGTCATGGGGGGAGGAGAGCATCTCAGCAGGGTATAAGGACACAGAGTCCACCTTTCTCAAGGGTGCGACACTTCCAAGACCTCAGAGTGTGTATCGTTGATGGACCCCAACAGGGAAAACTCCTACCAGACTCTGACAGACTGTTCACCAAAAATGTGGTCTACAAGGAGATCCTTTACTTCCACATTTCTGCCCTTCTCATACTGCTAATATGTACTTAACCTGCTTCCAGCCACTGCATTCTTCACACATCACATCTTTCTAGAGCTTCTTGTATTACTTCTACTTCTACAACAAGCTTTACCACTAGTTTTCAATATGAGCGTGATGCATCCTGGGATGAGATCTTGCCCTCAGAGGTATATTCATGCAGAGCACAGTTAGCGCTTTCTGCATGTAAAATATAAGGATTTCAGCTGCAGACCCTTCATCTGAATATTTTTACAGATAGTCACTGCAGACTCTCTGTCACTTTCACCTGCCACTCATTTTTCTCTCTCTTTTGCTTAGTACCTAATGGCTCATTCATTCATACAGCCTGTGGCAGCCATGCTTTTCTAGTCAGCCTTCACTAATTAAATCAGCAATGGGATAGGCTCAAATGGCTGTTTAAATGTCATTGGGCATGCTTGCTATTCAGGAGCTAGCGGCCTTTGCCATACAAGTATGAATAGGAAAATCTTATTAAACCCCATTAAAAAAATCTGCCACCTGAAGGGGTGATTTTCAGTGGAGAAGCTGTGGAGCTGGGACTTCCAGTTGATGGCGGCATGCTAGCAGACTCACCTCCCAGACCTCCCGGGGGTGAAGCCGCGCTCCAGCTGAAGGAGGGGGTGTGCAGGCTCACTACTCCCCCAGGGACCCGGCTGAAAGGACCCTGGCCATGGAGCTTTTGAGAGGTTGCCTCTTCGACGGCGTAATGCCGGAGAATTGAGGCACCTCTCCGCTCTAATGGTTCTTCGTGCTGAGAGACCGAATGGACTAAGTGACGCTGACCGGGGCAAGCACAGGAGATTGAGCATGAAATGGAGTGTAAATGAGGTCTGTGGACCGACTATGAACGGGAGTCGTTAAGCATTGATTTTTTTAAAAAAGAAGCTCCCCACCCCCACCCCACGGAACAGAAGATAAGGCGAGCGGGGGAGGGATGCCTCCCAAATGCATAGACTTTAGAATAATTGAGGGGGGGAGTGGAAGCATAAAAGGTTAAAACTGCTAAGGAGTACTTACTAAGGCGAGTGCGAGCATTAAGGAGCATATTCAGAGACTTTCAAAAAGTTTGCGAAAGTAAACAAAGAGAAAAAGATGACAGGGAAGAGGACGGAGAAAAAGAAGCATCTGAAATCGAAAGTAACTGAGAGCCCAAAACCCGAAGGAGTCAACGAGCTGGCAAAGACTTTGGCAGACTCCATGTGCCACCTGCTGGACCAAATAAATAACCTCAAAGAGCAGATGACATCAATGACCCAGCGTATCACCACTCAATAAAATTAGATAAGCGAGACTCTGAAAATGATGAATCAAACAAATGAGGTGAAAGAAGTGGATGCCACTACCCAAAAGATGAAGAAGAAAGTACAAAAACTGGAAAAGAAGCAAGTTTCTACAGAAGAGCAGTTGCTACAATTACAAATGGAAAAGGCTAATATGATCCTTCACTTTCAGGACATGCCAGAGACTAAGGGAGAGAATCTGAAGGAAGTGATGAGTGAAATACTGGCCCCAGTGACAGAGATGAACGCAGAATTTTTGCTAAGTGAAATGGATGTGGCCTACAGGTCATATTCAGGATACGTAAAGAAAAACAATCTGCCTGGGGAAATAGTCGTAAGATTCTCAAAGAGGCATGTAAGGGATGCAATCCTGAAAGCAGTATCTGGAGCACCCCAAGAGCTGGGGAGAGTGTAATCAGAGTACTGAAGGATATTCCATTTGAAATAAGACAGCGGAGAAAGAAATATAAAGATCTTGTTCTTTTTCTTCAAAGAAATTCAATTGGATATAGATGGCTACTTCCAGAAGGCGTCACCTTTAAAATTAAGGATAAAAAAGAAAAGATTGACTCTGTTCTGAAAGCGAGAGCATTTTTAAGAGTCCAGGTGGGAGGTCCAGAGGAGGAAGAAAAAGAAGGGGACAGCAAGTCCAGTGGCGAGCTGGACTCGGGTTCTTCCGGAGAGGATTCTCTCTCTGAGAAAGGGGAAGCAGCTCCTAAATGTCCTTATAAGTTGCGGAAGAGATTGGACAAGAAGTAGTGAAGGCTGAAGGACTCTGAATTGTGCCTTTGAAAAATTTTAAATTGAGATGCTTTGGGGTAAATTAAATATCAGTTAAATTTAAGATGTGGGAAAAGTTAACAGACTAAGTGACTCAGTTTGTAATGAGATTAAAATGATTAAGACTAGATGTGTATTTAGGCTGATTAGAAGATCTCCTCTCTTGGGTTTTTAGTCAGTAGTGGGTATCTTTCCTTTATCCCCTTAAATGTAGTCCCCTTCCTTATTTCTGTTATAGTATGTAGTTTTAATAAAAATGCAATAAAAAACTCCCCATCGGGGAGCCAAAAAAAAAAGAGAGAGAGAGAGAAGCTGTGGAGCTAAAGAGGTTTTAAACCTCTAAGGAAGGGGCAACTGCTGGAGAGATGATCTGGAAAACAGAAACAATGGGCAGGAAAACAGTTCAAAATGGTTGTTTGCTGAAGTGGTTTTTCTTTTGCAAAGAGTTGGGAAGCTCTGTTTGTGTACAACATGCAGTCAGCCCCTAACCTTTATGACAAAGGTATTATTCTTTGCCAGTATACATTATAGATAGTTTAATGGAAGGTAACCTGCTATCCACCTATAACGAACCCCTGTATCTCCCCAACTGTCTGGCAGATTTTTCCTGCCAAATCCTCAGTTTCCTTCAGCAGACTGAGTTGCCCTCCAGTAGCGTGTATATATTATTTGTCATAAAATACTTGATTGTCCCACCCTATGTTTAGATATTTAGTTTAGGCTTTTTCTCAGCTCAGGAACTTACTAAAAATAAAAGAGGTATTTAAACCCTTGAGAAATGGCACTTGAGACAAATTAACTTAAAAAAAACAGAATAAAGATTTTATTAAACAGGCAGGGGATATATGTATAATATGATTAATCAAGATTTTGAGATTATGGAGGTAAAAAACTTTCTAATATATACAGAGCTGAATTCCTAGAACATTCAAAAGACTGTATTTGTAGTTTTGTTTCAAGGGTTTCTATTTCTATCTTTGAGAGGTACTTTGTTTAGTATAATTCAGCACTAACACAGTTCTTATTGGTGTTTCTAGATTTCTTCCATCAGATATTACAGATTTTCCTTTAGATAATACAGCTTTTCATTAACTCCTGAGGTGCCTAAGCTTCTCCCCTGTTTAGGTGGTGAGCTGATTTTGGCTCGCCCGCGGAGCCAAATGGACCTTATGCGGCTCCAGACGGCTCTGCGGGATCCAAGGCCCCCTGGCGGCATGTTGGATGAGCTGGTGGAGGATTGGAACTGCCGACTCTCCTCAGCCATCGACATGATCGCTCCCAGGCGCCCTCTCCGCACTCGTGATAGGCGAGC
>NW_015164732.1:211456-219840 GCF_001447785.1 Gekko japonicus
ATATGTGCAGTCCGTGATGTGCAGTCATTGCATAAGCTTTTAACACTGTGATCCACGCGACGGTCACCTCGAGGCTGGACTACTGTAACGCTCTCTACTTGGGGCTGCCTTTGTTGCAAATCTGGAAGCTGCAGCTAGTGCAGAATGCTGCAGCTAGGCTATTGATGGGTCTCTCAAGAAGAGACCACATCCGGCCGGTGCTGCAAGCGCTGCACTGGCTGCCTATAGCATACCGGATTCGTTTCAAAGTGCTGGTTCTTACCTTTAAAGCCCTGAATGGCCAGGGTCCAGTCTACCTGAGGGACTGCCTCTTCCCGTATGTTCCCCCAAGAGCGCTGCGATTGGGGAGTCTGGACCTCCTTGATGTCCCAGGCCCCCGGGACATCAAGCTTGCCCTAACCAAGGCCAGGGCTTTTTCGGTGGCGGCTCCTACCTGGTGGAATGAGCTCCCGGTGGAGATCCGGGCCCTGTGGGACCTGGTGCAGTTCCGCAGGGCCTGCAAGACGGAGCTCTTCCGCCAGGCTTTCGAGTAGGAGCCGCCGTCGCCACCACTATACCACCACTGTGGCTTGACTTACCATCTACCTGGCTCTGGGCGAGGGCGGACGTTGCCCAAAAGAGGATCATTACTCTGGCGTTCCTGCTTTTCATACCATCGGCCGCCAGTGAGGGACATTGACCACCTTGAGAGCACCATCTTAATCTGTATTTATTGTAGAGCACCATCTTAATTTGTATTTATTAAGGTTTTAATTGTAACTTATGTTTTATCTCCGGCGCTGCCGCTTGTTTGCTGCCCTGGGCCGTACAAGTAGGGCGGGATATAAATCCCAAAATAAATAAATAAATAAATAAAACACATACTGGGGTTCACTTCCCAACCCCTTTCACTGGCAGGAAGTTATTCTTCTTGTCCCTAAGAAGCAATAACTCCTTTTACTATTTGGCTTATCTGGGAGTGCACTATGACTACCCAGACCTTCTGCCAAATGCTTCTCCAGTATAACCTTTGTATGTATAAGGTTGTTCTGTAGCTTTTCTGGCTGAAAATTTAAATTCTCCCTCAGAGCAGTTTTAATATATTTTGACAATGGGCTTTCTCTTCTTCTTTCTGTAGAAGTACTTCTCTGACTATTGCCTGTTAGAAAATGTCTCTTCCTTCAGAAGTCAAACCCTCTGGCTACTGAGTAAGACCAAACTGCAAAAGGCCAACTTTCCCTCCAGATCAGATGTTTTATTTTCTCTCTTAGCTGATGTTGGCCAAACAGAGAGTGAGCAGAGTAGCCAATCACTTAAGCTCTTCTCTCTAGGGAAGATTAACTTATAACCTCCCTGACTTTCTGCACCCAGAAGAATACTTTAAAAGCCTGCTTTTCTTTGCAATCTGCCATACCACTATATAGGAATCCAGCAGTTTCGACCCTAATTACTATGGGAACTTAGAGATTATCTGGTTTCTCGGACCATGAAACTTCATGTGCAGCATTCCAGTTCTTCAAATGAATAAGGATGACTGGCATGGTCCATTCATCTGATGCTGTTGCTTATGCTGACTTTGTGCCATCAGAACAATTGGTTTGGATGTTTCCTCATGGGGTTTCCTTCAGCGATCAGGTGTGGATATTTATCATATCTTATTTCCCATTCTACATTCCATCAAGCTATACCATATATATATGTATGTGTTGTCAAGTTGCAACCAACTTATAATACCCCAGCAAGGGGCTTTCAAGGCAAGTGAGAAGCAGAGATGGTTTGCCACTGCCTTCCTCTGCAGAGTCTTCCTTAGTGGTTACCCCATCCAAGTACCAACCCTGCTTAGCTTCTCAGAACTAATCAGGCTATACCATACCATTCCGCATCCCTGAAGCTATTCTGCTCTCCCACTTATTTACATAGTAAATGATGATATTAGCAGGGCCAGCATGAGCTTATTTGGTACGGTGTTATCCTATGTTCCTATATAAATGGTGCTAACCCAGAAATTTCCCATTCAGCTCTCTAGGTGTCAGCAAGCTGTTCACGACTGCAGCCTCCTGGAGGGTGCCGTGGGGGGAACGATTCCCCGCCTGCCTGCACATCTGTCTTGGCCGCCTCCGACCCCTTCGCAATGGGGTCCGCGGAAGACTCACCAGCAGGATGATTGGACTATGTACAACACCCAAGGCACCTGTGAGGTGTACTCCCGTCGGGGGAGCGGATTACGTGAGAGTCTGTTTGACAAGGGATTGTTCCCGGAACCTGGGTCTACCTCGGAGAAGGGGAGCCCCAAACAGGACCTCGAGGAGTGGATGTTCGAGCCGTCGGGACCGCGTGGTCACGCAGAAGATGAAGAGGGCACCGGAGCCTTCCAAACGGAGGAGGACTATGACCCACCCCCAGATTACCGCCCTCGGGACCCCATCCCGGAGGAAACTACCGGGGAACGTCTAGCAGAACTGGAAGACTCGGTGAGAGACTTAATGCGGGCATTCCAGGATGTGATGGAAGGCTTGCCGGGAATGTTGGACGTTAGAATGGCCAATTTCCTGGACGCACACGCCGCGCAGTTACAAGTTGCTCCTGCACCGGGATTTCCCGCGCCGCCGATGCCTGCTCAGCCGCTACAAGCACCGGGAGTTCCCGCGCAGCAGGTACCTGTCCAGCAACCGGTGGGACCGCCTCCGCTAGTGCCTGCGCAGCCACCGATGCCAGGGGCTCCGCCGGTGCCGGGTCTGCCGCCGCCGCTGAGGCCAATACCAGCAGGGCCACCGGTTGTACCGGGTTTCCCTCCCAGGGGAGCTCCGGGGCAGCTGGGCCCGTTGGTGAGGCCTCCACGACCCAGACCCAAGGATCTGCTGGAGGCTACCTTCGACGGCAACCCGGATGAACTCGCTTTCTTCACGGTGAGGGTGCATAAATTCGTAGAAGAGAGTCGACACCTGTTCCGAAATGAAGCTGGTCTCATTGATGTCATCTCGGCAAGACTGAAAGGAGACGCCGCCACATGGTATGTTGGACTGCACAACGACCGCGGTCCGGAACTTTTGAATTTGCGAGCATTCATGTGGGCGCTGAGGGCGAGATTCGAAGATGTCAACGCGAGTCAAAGAGCTAAAGCGTTCCTCCGGACCTACCGCCAGAACAAGAAGTCGGTTCGCGAGTACACTCTGGAATTCCACAAGCAAGCAGCTAAGCTCCGAGACTACCCTGATCATATATTGGCTGAGATGTATCGCTTGGGTCTCAACGCAGAAATCCGAGAAACGGTTCTGAAAACTGTCAACCCTGTCTCCCTGATGGCCTGGACCCAAGAAGCTGAAAATGCAGAAGACCGGCTCACCACCATCAAACTCGACCTGGCTGCTACGACCAACAGCCCCGCCGCTGTCGGTGCCTCTAAACCCAAGACTCAACGCCTGTCGGAATCGGCAAGGGAACTACGGATGAAGATGGGGCTCTGTCTCAAGTGCGGGGAGAAGGGGCATTTCGCTGTGGATTGTGGCAGCCGTCAAGTCAAAGACAAGCCGCCTACCCCAAGCCCGAAGACACCGCTGTCGGGGAAGAAGGGGATGGCTAAACCGCGTTTCTCCAAAGCTCTGCAGGCAGCCCAAGGTTCGGGGGAAAATGAACCGGCTGCCACCGAGTCTGAAGAAGAGCTGGTGGCTGAACCGGCGGAAAACGAAAACGGCCTGTTGTGAGAGGCGCAAAACGACAAGGCCATTCTAATGCTGCGCCCAAGGTGGTGAGAGAAACCCCTTCCCTATTTTTCGTGACTGTCTCCTTAATGAATCCGCTCCTAGGAACCCACGTTAGGGTAAGAGCGTTGATTGATTCTGGGTGTGGGAGGGATCTCATCAGCCCTAGAGTGTTAGTTGCACTGGAAGCGGGGATAGTCCCCTTGAAGTCCCCCATCATTTTTACTCAGATGGATGGGGCACCCATGGAACCTTGTACGCACGAGACTATGGCTTTGCGGTTGGGGGCGGGAGATCATTGGGAATCCAGGTCCTTCATTGTCACCCCTAAATCGCAGTTCGACTTAGTACTGGGGAGTCCCTGGTTGTTTACCCATGACCCTTACATCTTGTGGGAAGAAGGGGTTGTCAAATTTGTGTCGGCTAAGTGTGTGGATCACTGCTGGGTGGATTCGTGGGGGGACCAGCCGACCACACAGTTCCCCTGCGGCACTTTGCAACCGGAAGAGTTAGCTTCTTTGCCTCGAGAGTATAGAGACTTGGCAAAGGTGTTTGGCGAAGAGGAAGCTAACGAATTGCCCCCTCATCGCTCGACTGACTGTGCTATTGAACTTTTGCCTGACTGTAAATTACCCAAAGGTAAAATTTATGCGATGGGGCCGGCTGAAAAAGTCGAACTGCGGAACTTTATTGATAAAAACCTAGCCCGAGGTTTCATTCGCCCGGCTTCCTCCCCTTTCGCCGCGCCTGTACTTTTCCGAAAGAAGAAGGACGGGGGGCTTAGGTTGTGCACTGACTATAGGGGTTTGAACGCTGTTTCTTTGTCCAATGCTTACCCCCTCCCATTAATTAAGGACTTGGTAGCTGAGGCCACCAAGGGCAAGATCTTCTCGAAACTTGACCTCCGGGATGCATATTTCCGTGTGCGCATCCGGGAGGGGGATGAAAGTAAGACTGCATTTAATACCCCTTTGGGGCAGTTTGAGTACCTCGTTATGCCCTTCGGCCTTCAAGGGGCTCCGGGGGTCTTCATGAACCTAATCAATGAGGTCCTACATGAGTTCCTATTCAAAGGAGTGGTCCTTTACCTTGATGATGTGTTGCTGTACTCTCAGGACCTCCAGTCGCATATTAAATTGGTGCGCCAGGTCCTTAAGCGACTTTATGAACACCACTTGTTTGCTAAGCTGTCAAAATGTGAATTCCACAAGACATGCATTGACTTTTTGGGATACCGCATCTCTGGGGGGAAGGTTGAAATGGACCCTGCTAAAATTCAGGCTGTACTTGACTGGGAGCCCCCCAGGACCCGCAAACAATTGCAAATGTTCCTCGGATTTGCCAATTTTTACAGAAATTTCATCCAGAATTTCGCGCAAATTGCCCTTCCCCTGACTGAGTTGCTAAAGACCAAAGGGAAGGGTTTTGATGCTACGAAACCTGGCGCCCCGCTTAAATGGTCCCCTGCTTGCGCAGAGGCTTTTGAGAAACTTAAACTGATGTTCACCTCCGAGCCGGTGCTGGCGCGCCCTGATGAATCTAAGAAGTTTATTGTCCAAACTGATGCCTCGGATGTGGCTATGGGGGCCGCTATTTTGCAAGAAGGGGAAGATGGTCGGTTACATCCCCTGGCATTTGTGTCTAAAAAGTTTTCTGATGCCGAACGAAACTGGGGGATTTGGGAAAAGGAAGCGTCAGCGATCCGGCTGGCTCTCTCCACTTGGAGGCAGTGGCTGGAGGGGGCGCAACTGCCGTTTGAAGTCTGGACTGATCATAAGAATCTGGAGATGCTGAAATCCCCCCGTTCTCTCAACGCTAAGCAACTTCGTTGGGCGGACTTCTTCGCTAAGTTTCGATTCACACTTCGTCATTTCCCGGGGGCGGCTAATTCCCTGGCTGACGCGCTTTCACGCCTCCCACAACATGACAGTCAGCGTGAGATCATCATGGACTCTGTTTTTTCCCCCTCCCATCTGGGGGGGGCCGTGGTCACCCGGGCGCAAGCGCGAACGATTCCACACTCTGATGAGACTTCGCCTTCCCTGTTCCCTGGGGGGGGGGGGCCTGGGTCCAGAAATATCTTTCTGCTTTTACTGCTGAGGATGATGCCTCCCTTAAGACATTACCTGATTGTGTCCGTAGCCCTGAAGGTCTGATTTATTCTGGAGACAAATTGTATGTGCCTATTTCGATGAGGAGGGAGGTGATGGAGTCTGCTCACGGTTCGAAACTGGCAGGGCATTGGAGTTTCGTTAAATCTTTGCAACTCATCCGCAGACAATTCTGGTGGCCACAAATGCGCAAAGACCTCTTGATGTTTGTTAGGTCCTGCCAAACCTGTGCCTTAACTAAACCCAGGATGGGCAAGCCTCCTGGTTTACTGCAGCCACTCCCTACTCCGTCGAGACCATGGGAAGTGGTGTCCATGGACTTTATTACTGACCTCCCTGCGAGCAAAGGGAACACTGTTATTTGGGTGGTTGTTGATTTGTTTTCTAAGCAAGCTCATTTTGTGCCTTTTCCTTCCTTGCCTACAGCTCAGAGGTTGGCGAAATCGTTTATGTCCCACGTGGTGAAAATTCATCAATTACCTGCTAAGTTAATTTCTGACAGGGGGACCCAATTTGTTTCTAAATTTTGGAGGGAACTTCTTTCCATTTTAGGGGTCGAACAAGGGCTCAGCAGCGCGTATCATCCTGAAACTGACGGACAAACGGAAAGGGTTAATCAGACTCTGGAACAATACCTGCGTTGTTTTACTAATTATCAACAGAATGATTGGTGTGAATTATTGCCTCTTGCTGAATATTGTTATAACAATACGGTCCATAGCTCCACAGGCATGTCTCCTTATAAAGCTGTATCTGGTTACGACAGTCCCCCCCTCCCTTTCTTGGAGGGGATGGGCCAACGTCCTGTGGGGGATGCTGATACATGGTGTATGTCCTTGCAAAAAGCATGGCCGCTGCTATGCCAAACACTTGACGCAGCCAAGGCTGCTTACAAGACCCAGGCAGACAAGGGTAGGGTGGTGGGGTTTGATCTGAAACCTGGGGATCTTGTGTATGTCTCGACCAAGAACATTAAGATGCTGCGGCCTAGCAGAAAATTGGGATGGAAGTTCATAGGTCCATTCAAAGTGCGTAAAGTCATAAATGATGTGGCAGTTGATGTTGTTTTGCCTAAGAATTTACGTGCCTTGCATTCTGTATTTCACATGAGCCTATTGAAGAAGGATCCTGGACCGTCTCCTTGGAGACCAGCGACTACTCCTCCTCCACCTGTCATATTGGAAGGGGATGAACATTTTGAAATAGCTGATATCCTTGATTGTAAAGTGAAACGTGGTAAACTCTGGTACCTTATCGAATGGGTTGATTTCGGTCCCCAGCACCGCGAATGGGTGGAAGAAGGGGATATTCGGGCCCCTTACCTGATCCGTAGTTTCCACAGAAGGTTCCCGGACAAACCGGGAGGTCTCCCGCCCAGCCCGGGAGGTCTCCCGCCCAGGCCGGGAGGTGTGTTGTAAGTGTATTTTAAGGGGGGCAGTATGTCAGCAAGCTGCCATTCTGTTTTCTGTGACCTCTGTGTACATATCCTTTCCCTGTTACACCCGGCTTGGCTTCTATCATCCTGTTCCTGCTTTGGAATGCAAAAGATAACTGCTGGAGGTTGTGTGGGGGAGAAGATGCTGTAATGCTTGCCTATTGATTTTCCCAGGACTACTGCACCTGTGTTTTGTCTGATGTTCTGCCTGGTTCTCATGTACTGGGCGCGCAACCGTTTCCTTAGCCCGCCAGCGGGAAAGATATTCATTGGATCTGTATCTGTTTGAAGTTCCTTTATTATGCTTGACCTAACTGTGTATCCCCAGTTCTAACAAAGAACGTGTTTGAGTATGTCTTCAACGCTTTGAAATAAATCCTATGTTCCTATATAAAGTGGATTTATTCTCGATGCTTGGGGATCCAACACTAGGGTATCATTTATTGGCTTTTCAAAGCTACAGATGAACATGTCTTGAACATGTCTACAAGGGCTTTCCTCATAATGACTTTCAGAATTTGATTATATGCAAATCTACACCACTTTCTAGTAATAAGCCAATCATATGAGATGATACATCATGGCAGCAGCTCATAAGATTGGATGTTAGGGACCCCCCTAAAAGAGGAGCAATGTGAATGTTCTTGAACAGGCTGTGCTGATGTCAATTGCGCCTTCAGCTTCTGGTTTGTTTATAAGGAAGACTAACCCATTAAAATAGAAAGAAGAACCATTGAGACACTGGCTTTCCCCCTAAATAACCCTGAACAATATGAACTCTCGCCTTACTCTTCCTCTGACAGCAGTTGCACAGATTGTTCAGCAGACCAGCTATAGCTGATGGGCCATTTGTGACCCTCTGCATCTTGAAAAGCAAACACTTAACATCAGCTCACTCCAATTGTTCTGCAGCTGTGGAATAACTAATGCTCCATTTTATGCTACCACACCAGGCAAATGATATTTCAGCACAGATTGATCTGCCCCCACAGTGTCATGCTGCTTTGCAATCACTATTCATTATCAACACTAGCAATACCAGCCAGGAAACAGCAATTATGGAAGGTGTTGCTCCCAAACAAGGCTCTCTTTTCTCCCAGCTTCCATGCTGGACAGAAATTCCCAATCTGGAACCAGAGTGACCATGAATTGTATGCACCT
>NW_015164732.1:219878-225974 GCF_001447785.1 Gekko japonicus
TAAATGAATACCAGGAACATGACCTTCAGTCTTGTCCCCAACAACAGAGCAGCACCCTTTAGCTTGCTGCACTTCATGCTTCCCATCTCAAGGTGCTGACCTCAGGGATTGTGGCCTGGAGACCACATCCTCCTATATGGAGATGGCACTTTCACAGCTGCCTACATATGCAAACTGGCTCTATTTGGATTTTGAAGCTATAACGGCTTCTGAGTGACAGCTATACTGTATTTAACACAGCAGGCTGTCAATAACTGTATTCTTTTCTGGCCTCCTTTTGCAGCTCACTTGCTACCTGTTGAAGTCTATTTATACTCATGCAACACAGTTAATTTTTTCGAAGTATTTTCCCCAGTCGCTGCTGTTGTTAATGGTTTCTTTATATTGCACATATGTTTTTGTTGTACTTTCAGAAGGTAACACCTGGTCTGAATGTCTTCTGAATGTCTGTCTTTTTGAAATAGCATATATTATTGACCATGGGGGAAGGTCCTAGAGGCCGAAATGTGTCTGGTCTTGTTGGTCATTTGCTATATTCATCAACTATGTATGTGAAATTATTATAGCTTGTGTAAAGCTCCTGTTGATGTTCTATGTAGTCTGATATCCAGACCTAATGTTTTTAATCTTTGCCATTGTGTACACCACTTACTAATTTAAAAGCATACTTCACCACCCTGTGGCAAAATAGCACCTCACACAGAGGTATCCATGTAAAAAAATATTACAAGGTAAATGTTTTATGTACATTCAATAAACAATCATAAGTTAAACTGAAGCTACCTTTATAGATAGACACGGTTGCAGACGGTTTTTGTCTAGTCTTTAGTCTGTCATGTTAGGAGAACACCAATTGTGTTAACATGGCATCAGGACCTGCGTATAATCAATGAAGTCTCAGGTAATGTCGTAGGAGCTAATAATCTTTCATAATGTAGGATGGGAAAGGTACTGGAAGGGTTACAGTAAGAATTCTGTTTTCTTTGCAGAGATTTTTTTGGGTGGGTTCTGTTCTGCTTTGGGAGGGGGAAAAGAGAACTTGGAACTTATATGGGAAGAAAACTTCAATGAAAGAGGCCACAAATGGGTGAGACAGAGATCTAAACATGGTTTGAAACAGATATCTAGGAACTGTATGATTATTCTGCCTACTTCTTAATCCACCATTACAGCAGTTAAGTTGTAGCTGTACAAAGAGAGGACTGTGTTCATTGATCATTTTATTTTTCCTTTGCTACATTTTGACTATAAATACAAGTAGTCCCCCCCCTTTTCTGAAGGCGGTATTATAATCCATATTTATCCAAGCAAAAAGGAAAGGGAGGGAGATACTTCCCTGTATACTTCCCTGTATCTTAATTACCCTAACAAGTGAGACGTTCAAGGCTTCCCCTATATTCATATGATTTGGAATAGGTGTCTGGTTCTTACTTTGAAGAAGAATGTTTGATAAGAGAAAAATAGAGTGTTTAGGGCTAGATAACCACACAGAAAAAACTCCATTTTTTAGGCTGGTAGATAGTGCTGGGGAGGAGCCAGTGGTTGTGGTGCATGTCAGCACCAACGATGTGGGGAAGTGCAGTCGTGAGGTCCTGGAGGAGAAATTTAGGCTGCTGGGCAGGAAACTTAGGTCCAGGACCTCCGAGGTAGCTTTCTCAGAAGTGCTACCTGTTCCACGTGCAGGGCTGGAAAGACAGGCACAGATCAGGAGTCTCAATGAAAATCGGGGAGTTGGAGTGCTTGGTGTCGGAGGGAAAAATAGACATTGTGGGTATTTCTGAAACTTGGTGGGATGAGGAAAATCAGTGGGACACAGTGATTCCCGGTTATATATTATATCGGAAGGATAGGGGGGGAAGGGTTGGAGGTGGGGTAGCTCTGTATGTCAGAGAGGGTATAAAGTCTAGAAAGATTGAGAGGCTAAGTGAATTGGATTCGCTTCTGGAAGTTCTATGGGTTGAAATAGGGGGGCCAAAAGGAAACTTAACACTGGGAGTTTGTTATCGCCCACCAGATCAAAAGATAGAGGAGGATTATAAAATGATGAATGCCTTAAAGATAGCAACTAGACAAAAACACTGTGTAATAATAGGTGATTTTAACTACCCACACATTGATTGGGTCAATATGTGTTCTAGCCGGGAAAAAGAGATTGAGTTTCTAGACACTCTAAATGACTGTGCTATGGAGCAGATGGTCACGGAACCTACCAGGGGAGAGGCGATCCTTGATTTGGTCCTAAGTAACACTCAAGACCTGGTGAGAGATGTAAAAGTGATTGCACCGCTTGGAAACAGTGATCATAATGTTGTTGAGTTCATCATTTGTACAAATAGAGAATTGGCCAAAAAGACTCACACAACCATTTTTAACTTTAAAAGGGGTAATTTCTCTGATATGAGGGGACACGTGGGGAGGAAACTGAAAGGAAAAGTAGAAAGGGTCAAAACAATTGGGGAAGCTTGGGATCTATTTAAAACTACGATCCTAGAAGCTCAAAAAATATATATTCCGCAGGTTAGGAAAGGCACAAACAGGTATAAGAAAAAGCCTACATGGTTAACAAACAAAGTAATGGAAGCTGTAAAAGGTAAAAAGGATTCCTTTAAGCGGTGGAAAGCTAGTCACAGTGAGGCTGATAAAACGGAACACAGGTTATGGCAAATAAAATGCAAGTCTGAGGTCAGGCAGGCAAAAAGGGAATATGAGGAGCATATAGCAAAAAACGTAAAAACCAACAATAAAACTTTCTTCAAATACATTAGAAACAGGAAACCAGCCAGGGAGGCAGTGGGGCCCTTGGACGACCAAGGGGTAAAAGGAGTATTGAAGGATGATAGGGAAATGGCTGAGAAGCTAAATGCATTTTTTGCCTCCGTCTTCACTGTGGAAGATGAGAAGTGCTTGCCCACTCCAGAACCACTGATTTCAGGAGGGGTGTTGGAAGACCTGAGTCAGATTGAGGTGATGAGAGAGGAGGTCCTAAAACTGATAGACAACTTAAAAACTGATAAATCACCAGGCCCAGATGGCATACATCCGAGAGTTCTGAAAGAACTCAATTGTGAACTTGTGGATCTCCTGACAAAGATATGTAATCTTTCCTTAAAATCTGCCTCCATTCCTGAGGATTGGAAGGTAGCTAATGTCACTCCCATCTTTAAAAAGGGTTCCAGAGGAGATCCGGGAAATTACAGGCCAGTCAGTCTGACGTCGATACCGGGTAAATTGGTGGAAACCATTATTAAGGAAAGAATTAGTAGGCACATAGATGAACAAAACCTATTGAGGAAGACTCAGCATGGGTTCTGTAAGGGAAGATCTTCTCTCACTAACCTGTTAATTCCTCGGGAGGAAATAGCTTTGTTTCCCCCTCTTTATCTCAGACATGTGACTGCCCCCTTTAAATTGTTTTAAACTGTTTTAAATTTTAACTGTATTTATTGTATTGTTATATGATGTTACCTACCCAGCGCCTGCTCGTGGGATGGGTGGGCTATAAATAATAAATCAGTTTATGGCAACTGGAAAACTCAAAAATAGTTGAAGGTGGTTTTCACGCTATTCCTCATGTTATAAGAATGGTTATCTATTTCAGTCCTTTTGTCATCTCATTTTCCTGGGCATCAAGGAGATAGCACCTGCCCCCTTCTAATTAACCAGCTTGAAGATAAAGTGAGATTGGTTGGTGTGTCTATTCATCATAGAGGAGAACAGCAGGAACAGATGGGAAGCTGAATGGGCTTTTTAACTTCAACTTAAAGCAAATATTGATCTTGCATGCTACACAGAGAAATTGCCCCTTTGATATGTGAAGCAGGACAATTGGGTGAAGCAAAGGAAAGAATAAAGTTTGAACACCAAAGATCAAAGTTCCTAGCTTCTCAAATATGTTCTATGAAGCTCTTCAACCAATAATATACAACTTGCTTTTTATTCTCATTCTCCAGCTGTTTTCTTAAAAAATAATAGTAATGATGACGCAAAACTAAGGCTTGGATTCCATAAAGAATTTCCATGGGCAGAAAGGGGTGTCTGTGATTTTCTCATAAGAACATAACAGAAGCCAATGTTGGATCAGGCCAATGGCCTATCCAGTCCAACACCCTGTCACACAGTGGCCAAAAATAACAGGTGATATCAGGAGGTCCAGCAGTGGGGCCAGGAAACTAGGAACCCTCACACTATTGACCCCCCCCCCCAAGCACCAACAATACAGAGCATCACTTGCCCCAGAGTCCCTATCTATACCTTGTGGCTAATAAGCTCCATATGCTTATCTAATTCCCTTTTGAAGCCGTCCATGCTTGTAGCCACCACCACTTCCTGTGGCAGTGAATTCCAAGTGTTAATCAATCTTTAGGTGAAGAAGTACTTCCTTTTATCCGTTCTAACCCGACCGCTCAGCAATTTCATGTAGTGCCCACGAGTTCTTGTATTGTGAGAAAGGGAGAAAAGTACCTCTTTCTCTACCTGCTCTTTCCCATGCATAATCTTATAAACCTCAATCATGTCACCCCTCAGTTGTCATTTCTCCAAGCTAAAGAGCCCTAAGCGCCCTAACCTTTCCTCATAAGGAAAGTGTTCCAACCCTTTTATCATTCGAGTTGCCCTTTTCTGGACTTTTTCCAAAGCTATAATATCCTTTTTAAGGTTTGGTGACCAGAATTGCACACAGTATTCCAAATTATGGGCATTATGATATTGGCTGATCTGTTTTCAATACCCTTCCTAATAATCCCCAGCATAGCATTTGCCTTCTTTATTGCAGTCACACACTGTCTCGACATTTTCAGTGAGTTATCTACTACAACTCCAAGATCTCTCTCTTGTTCAGTCTCTGCCAGTTCAGACCCCATCAACGTGTATTTATATTTAGGATTTTTGGCTCCAGTGTGCATCACCTTGCATTTGGCCACATTGAACCCCATTTGCCATGTTGACGCCCACTTGCCCATCTTTGACAGATCCCTTTGGAGTGCCTCACAATCCTCACTGGTTTTCACCACCCTGAACAACTTCGTATCATCTGCAAATTTAGCCACAAGTTAAAAAGCAGTGGATCAAGTGATGCTCTGTCATCTTGGTGCTTGGGGGGGGTCAACAGTGAGAGGGCTTCTAATGTCCTGGCCCCACTGGTGGACCTCCTGATGGCACTGGTATTTTTGGCCACTGTGTGATACAGAGTGTTGGACTGGATGGGCCTTTGGCCTGATCCAACATTGGCATCTCTTATGTTCTTATGTTCTTATAAATGCGGAATGAAAAAGCAGTTACAGCTGACTCTCTCCACTCCTACGATATCCTGGTGGAGATATCTAGGATGCCAGGCTCCACGTGGATTACCACCCCTGCGAGGAGGAGGAGAAGGAGGTGGCACAGGGATAGACGGCAAAGGCGAGGCTGTCGGGCTGGTGTGTTGGTGAAGCTATGAAGGAGCCAAAACAAGCTACCGCTTCCTAGCATTTTTCTTGCGAATGTATGTTCACTTAGTAACAAATTGGATGAACTAAAACTTCAAGTGACAATGAATAAGCTTGTTGGGGACTGTTGTGTCTTGGTTTTTACTGAGACCTGGCTTCATTCTTCCATACTGGATGTGGCTATTGGATTGGTGGGTCGCACCGTACATCATTGCGACAGGAGTGGGGACTCTGGTAAGAGCAAAGGAGGGGGACTCTGCATATATGTAAACAACTGGTGGAAGGACTCAAAGATTGTAGCCAGTCACTGCTCCCCGGATGTGGAGTATGTGACTATTAAATGTAGACGTGTCTACCTTCCGAGAGAGTTTACTGTTGTTATGGCAACTGCCATTTACATACCACCAGATGCTAATGCAAAATCGGCACTGGAACTCTTGTATAAAATTATAAGTAGTAACCAAGATAAATATCCTGAGGCAGTGCATATTATTGCTGGGGATTTTAATCATGCTGAATTAAAAACTGTGCTCCCTAAGTTTTATCAGCATGTGAAATGTGCCACCCGAGGAGATAAGACCTTAGATAAGGTCTACTCTAACATAAAACATGGTTACAGAGCCATGCAGCTTCCACATTTGGGCCAGTCAGACCACATGTCCTTGCTCCTAGT
>NW_015164732.1:226314-229565 GCF_001447785.1 Gekko japonicus
AAGGGGACAGCCATATTACAGCCATCTGTCCATGGCGGCCCCTCCCTCAGGGTAGAAGAGCATGAGATGAGGCGAACGCTGAGGGCTGTGAATCCGAGGAAAGCGGCTGGACCTGATGGCATTACGGGATGGGTGTTGAAGGAGTGTGCTGACCAGTTAACGGGTCTTTACTAAGATCTTCAACTGGTCTTTACACCTGTCTATTGTTCCGTCGTGCCTAAAGTCCTCAATTATTGTTCCCCTACCCAAAAAATCTACAATCAATAGTCTAAAGATCAGTCGCACTCACTTCGGTTGTGATGAAGTGTTTTGAGAAATTGGTACGTAGTCACATTGTTTCATGCCTTCCATCTACATTGGATAGTCACCAGTTTGCATATAAGGCAAACAGATCCACAGAGGATACCATAACTACCACTCTCCATACTACTCTGTCACATCTGGAGCAGGTGGGGAGTTATGTGAGGCTGTTGTTTGTGGATTTTAGTTCTGCCTTTAATACCATCCTCCCTTATAGATTAGTGTCCAAATTGGAGGGCCTTGGACTCTCCAGCTCCATATGCCTCTGGATTTTGGACTTCTTGACGGCATGCCCCCAGAGGGTTAGGGTAGGGTCCTACATGTCCACAGCCCTTATCCTTAATACCGGTTCTCCACAAGGCTGTGTGTTGAGCCCCTTGCTCTATACCCTCTATACGCAGGTCTGTACCTCCACCCACCCCAGTAACACCATCATTAAGTTTGCTGATGACACCACTGTGGTGGGGCTCATCTCTGGGATGCTAACACCATGGCTCTGGTGAAGAAGGCCCAGCAGAGGCTCTTTTTTTCTCAGACTTTGCTGAAGAGAAGAAACCAGAAGAAGAAAAGAATCAAGCTTTATAAATAAGACTCGGTTAGGGAACTCCTCTATATGTGTAACTGGTTAAGATTGGTTAAGAAATACTCAAGTTTTATTTTGCGCTTCCATAAAGTTTTTAGGGTAATTCTATGTATGTGTAATTGATTAAGATGGCTATATTTGAATTTTTTTATGTACCCATTAAAAATTCATATTAACTGCTGTACCTGTCCTGACCACCTGCAAAGATGACAGGAGAACTGGATGGCTTGGGCCGGTAGGGGATGGTGACACCTTTAGGGGAGACTCCAGCATGACCACACAGATCAGTTTGATGCATTCAATGATGGACTGTGGAATCCCAGCAATGGTGATTGGTCTCTCAGTAGAGTAGGGCAACATGTCTCCTGCTACCTGGACCAGTGTCCCTGTGCTTTCTCTGATCTCATTGATCTTACACCCTCCTTTCCCAATGAAAGAACCAACACTGACTGGCAGGAACCACAAGTTTCAGGGTAGCGGGTGGCTTGCTAGAGGCCGTGCTGTTAGTCATTGAACTGCTGATATCCTCTTCCAGTTTGTCAATGATCATAGCAAATGCTCTGAAGATGGCATTGGTGGGTCCAGCAAGAGTGATAATCCGTTCTGGGCAATTCCCTTCTGAGATGTTAATGCGAGCACCACTCTCTTCACATATCTTCTTTCTTCCCAATAATGCTTCCAACCTCCTTCCCATGCATTAGGCGAATGGTAAGTGTGACATTTAAACCTCCTTCAATAACACTGGTGTCCATCTTGAGCTGTGTTCAGTTAAGTCAGGCTTAGTCAGTGGTCAAATCTTTGGTCACTGGGGGGGAGCTGGCGGGGTTGGTTGGGCCCGGCCGTGCACGCGTTCACTCACTCTCTTGGGTGGGGGGGTAGGGGATGGGACAAGGGAGTGGGAGGAGGGAGGGAGGGTGGTGTTCGGGTCTCCAGGGTGGGCATAGGGAACGGGACAGGAGGAGGGGAGAAGGAGAGAGCCGGGGTGGGCAGGCGGGATGGCAGCGGCAGAAGGAGGGCAAGGGCAGTGGGAAGGGGCTGCAACAGTTGCTCTTGCCCATATTACCTGTATTTAATGGAAGATTAATTTAAAATGTTCAGGTAATAGATGACATTAAAAATTGCAAAAGAGCAAAAGGTATAAATAAGACTGGCTAGGGGAACTGTGTGCATGTGTAATCTGATCAAGACACACTTAAAAACCTTAGTCCATAATAGGAGCTGGGGAAAATGGCACGGCATTGAGGGTGAGTCTTGGATTGCTCCCGAGCCACCCTGCCCTTCCTGGTTTTTTTTGGAGACCTTCCCAAACTTCGGCATCATGTTGGGCTCCACCTGGACCTCCTGGGGGAAGGACAGGCACAGGGGACTTGCTCGGCCTCCTCCCTGCAAAAGCGGTTAGCGGGGGAAGACCGCTGTGTCCCGACACAGAAGCAAGAGGAGGAGCAATCATGGCTGCCATGATTTGTACAAGCCACAACCTCCCTTTTTAAACTTTTATTTTTGGCTCTAAGCAACAAAGGCAAGGAGGAGCTGCGGTGGCTCTAGTGGGTAAGACGCTGAACTGCAGGCTGTGGAAGGTCGGTAGTTCAGCAGTTCGAGACCCGAGTGTGCCACATGACAGAGTGAGCTCCTGTCTCTAGTTTCAGCTCCTGCCAACCTAGCAGTTCGAAAGCAAGAAATTGCAAGTAGATAAATAGGTACCACTTCGGTGGGAAGGTAACAGCGTTCCGTGCGCCTTGGTGTTTAGTCATGCTGGCCGCATGACCACGGAAACGTCTTCGGACAGCGCTGGCTCTTCGGCTTGGAAATGGAGATGAGCACCGCAACCCTAGAGTCGGATTCGACTGGCTTTTGAGCAAGGGAACCTTTACCTTTACCTTTAACAAAGGCAAGAGAATGTGTTTGTATGTATTCTTCTATTAGCTGATGAAGACCTCTAATAAAATGACCCTTTTAGGATATTTCCAACTTTGCATGTTTACGCGGCTGCAAAAAGGAGTGGAGTAACAGGACTGAAAATGGTGACGACAGGGGAAAACGAAGATAATCCAGCAAAGGAAATTGTATTGATAGACCTAAATAATAAAGAATTTGGGCAACTGACTTTGGAACAGTTCAAGGAATTGCTGATTGATGGGGTGCGGAAAGCAGTGGAGGAAGCCTGTAAAAACATTTGCAAAAAGTTTCAAAATGCTGACTCGAAATCTGAAAGTGAAAAGGAGCCTGTGCCCTACCAGCGAATTCCTGTGAGTTCTGAGAGAGAACAGGAAGACAACCAAGTAAGTGGGACAAATGATATATCTTTTCTATCCTTGAAGAAGAAGAAAAAAGAATGTCCCCATGCAAGGAAAAGAAGGACTTGGTTAAG
>NW_015164732.1:229716-259630 GCF_001447785.1 Gekko japonicus
TGACCTCCCAGGAAAATAAATTAAGTAAGTATTATGTTGTAGAATAACCTTTTTTGTTTGTAAAACGTGGTTAGTAACTGTTTATCTTTGTTAATTAAAAGGAACAATGACATATGGATGAGGAAAGAGGTAATGAAGATATGTCCTAATAGTCTGTTTTTCCAGGAAAATAAATGAGGAATAAAGCTATAAAATACTTGAAGGTAGATTGCAGATCATAGACTATCAAAAAATGTGACAACTGAATAGGGATTAATCTTTAGAGAGACCACGCTTTAGTAGGTGTTATGCTATAGAATATTTTTTTTCTGTCTGTAAAATGTGGTTAGTAATAGTATACTATAGTGAATAATGATATAAGGATAAGGGAAGAGGCAATGAAGTTTGGTCTATATAATTCCATAATTTTGTTTTCCCAGGAATATCTGTATGTAGGTTGTAGACTATAGACTCTTAAATATGTGGTAACTGATTCTGGATTAATCTTTAGAAGGTATAAACAGTAAATAGGAGTAAGGAATTAGGATTGAAAACTGAGTTTTATTTTGATAGTATATTGCAATATAAAAAATTGACAGGAAAGCACATGCTATGTCTAGGAGGATAAGAATATTGTTTTGTTTATGATTGATTAGATCCTTGTGAAATCCAGGCTGGGTACATGATGGTTAAGAGGTGGCTTGTGTTAAGATCAGGTTAATGAGAAGAAAGACTGGCAAGTGAGATAAAAACATGTCAGTAAGAAAACATTTAATGAGAATTTGTTATTGAATTAAGGTTAGAATAACAGATATGAAATCCAAATATGTCATCTTGTTTGCTAAATTACTTTGTTGCAATAAGCGATCTCCCCCCCGCTTTTTTTTTTGCTTGTTTGTTTGTTTGTCTGGAAAACCAAGAAAGAAATTATTACAAAAAACCCCCCAAACAAACCAAAAACACCTTAGTCCATACTAAATGCATATAAAGGAAGTTTTATTTTTAAATGTTCAGGTAATGTCTACAACAGATGGTTAAATAATAAGAAAAGATAATAAAACCTGTATATCAGTTTTTGTGCCTATGGAACTCTAATTTATATTTAAATGTACTTTATAGAAAATAAGCTTAGACAAGGCTTAAATAAAAGAAAACATATTATTAAAATATAGAGTTGCAAAGATTATAGTTGCCTACATGGTAGAAAGATAGAAAATTAGATATATTTGTATGAGGTATCTTAGCAGATATAATGATGATGTGATTACTCTCATGTATGTTTGTGTTTTAAAAATAATAAAATTGTTTTTTAAAAAACAAAGGACATAACAGGACACCTGAGTGTCCAGTTAACATTGACAGGGAGGTTGTGGACAAATACTGGGAGGCTGCACTGGACCAGTATTCCCTGGGCCAGATAGTGTGCACCCAAGAGTGCTCAAAGAACTGTCTAATGAACTTGCAGAGCCTCTGTCCATCGTCTTCAAAGCCTCCTGGAGGACTCGGGAGGTGCCACAAGATTGGAGAAGAGCAAATGTTATCCCAATCTTTAAGAAAGGGAAGAAGGATGACCCAGGAAACTACAGGCCGGTCAGTCTGACTTCTGTTGCTGGGAAGCTTTAGAGCAGATTTTAAAGGGATTGATCTGTAAGCATCTGAAGGACCACTTAGTGATCCGGGGAAGTCACCATGGTTTTGTCCCCAACAGATCTTGTCAGACCAACCTGGTTTCCTTTTTTGATTGTGTGACAAGCTTACTGAATCGTGGGAACTCTGTTGATGTGATTTACCTCGATTTCAGTAAAGCTTTTGATAAGGTTCCCCATGACATTCTCATGGGCAAACTGAAAGACTGTGGACTGGACTATAGGACAGTTCGGTGGATAGGGAACTGGTTAGAGGACCACACCCAAAGAGTGGTGGTCAATGGCGTTTCATCAGACTGGAGGGAGGTGTCCAGTGGGGTTCCGCAGGGGTCAGTTTTGGGCCCGGTACTTTTCAGTATCTTTATGAATGATCTGGATGAAGGGGTAGAAGGGCTACTCATTAAATTTGCTGATGATACCAAATTGGGAGGAGCAGCAAACACCAAAGAAGATAGAGTTAAAATTCAACAAGACCTAAATACTCTGGAGAAGTGGGCGGCTGCAAACAGGATGCAATTCAACGAAGATAAATGCACAGTATTACATCTGGGCCACAAAAATGTCAAGCACAAATACTGGATGGGGGATACGCTTCTGAGGAGTAGCGTATGTGAAAGAGATCTTGGGGTAAGCATGAACTGTAAACTAAATATGAGCACTCAGTATGATGTGGTGGCAAAAAAGGCAAATTCAGTCTTTGGATTGTATTAAAAGGGCCATAGCATTGAAATCGCAAGAGGTCATAGCCCCTCTGTATACTGTCTTGGTCAGGCCACACGTTGAGTACTGTGTGCAGTTCTGGAGGCCTCACTTCAAAAAGGATGTGGACAAAATCGAGAGGGTGCAGAAGAGAGCAACGAGGATGGAGTTCCTGGCCGCCCGGTGACAGCTGGTGAGGTCCGGGGGCTTTTTTGCCACCCTGGAGGAGCCGGGGCAGCAACAGTTGCATGACGCACGGCGTCATGACGAGGACAGGGTGGGCGGAGCTGGCTTGGCAAACTGCCGGGCTCCGCTCCCGCCCTGTCAGTTGGAAGAGGCTGGTTCTCGGCAGCAGTAACAGCTCCGAGCACATTGGGGACCCTGCGACAGACGGAGGCGTCAGCTACCTGATCGGAGGGTCGGAGGCTTGTGGGGCTGCGCTGGTTTCAGAGCCCGGCAGCGAGTGCTGCTGCTGCCCTTGGCCAGCCCCAGTCATGGGTCCTTGCAGCCAGTGGCAGCGACGCTCCGAGCACGCCGCATTTCCCGGGGCCTTTCTAGCCTGGCTTAGGGCTTCCCTGCTGGGGCCATGATAACCGCGTCACCTGGCATGATTGACTGCTGCTGGTGGCTGTGTGCTTACTCTTGGCTGCTCGTTAGGGCGCTTTACCAAACGGCAGCAAAGGGGGCTTTGGGGCCCAGTGGCGGAGTTCGGATCAGCAGCGGGGAAACAACGCGGCAGTAGCTTGCTGCGGGGGACATCCGGCGTGATAGAAGCAGCGTTGGCGGCAACAGCCTAGCCCGCCTTGTTACATGGCAGTGCGCACCGGCGGCTGCTGTTTGCACTCCCCGGGGGGCCTACCTCTCCTAGCCTCTCTAGGTCCTTGCATGCACACTGGTCTATCCCTGTCCCGTTAGCTGTGGGGGGCCTTGGTGTGCGGTTACGGCAATGAGGAGGCCATTGGGGTTTTAGTGCTGCCTTCTCTTAAGCTTGATAGTGCTAATTGAGCGTTAAGGCTGGCCAGGGAATAAGCAGCACAGAAGTCTTGGGTGGCAGTTGCCCCCTGGTGGCCACTGAACTTAACGGCCGCTCCTGGCTGTTGGGGAGTGGCAGTTAGGGTGGACATCTTAGTGAGGTCAGTGGCCATTTTGAGTGGTGCCAATTAGAGGTGGCCATTTTGGGGCGGTGCTTCACAGTGAGGTCGGTGGCCATTTTGTGTGGTGCCACCTAGAGGCGGCCATTTTGGGGAGGTATTTACAGTGCGGACATTTCAAGCAGGCATCAGGGGGTGGCCATTTTGATAGTAATTCCGTGGTGCTGATTAGGAGTACCCTTATTACAGGTTTTGATGGCACCCAAGAAGGGGCAAGGCCCTTCCAAGGGCAAACATCCGGTCCCAAAGAGGCCTGCTCAGAAGCCCCCGAAACATCCCACACTGCCGGACTCTTCTGATGAGGATGAGCAGGATCTTATTAATGTAGCCATTCTTGAGAGGCTGGCGGCATGTGAGAGGCGACAGGGTGAGCATCCTCCATCATGCAATGTGGCTAAACCGTTGCCTAAACAATCTTTCAAAACGCAGGTGTTGGCTCGCTTGGCTCTTATTGAGGACAGACAGGGCGATGTGGCAGCAACATCGGTGCAGTCAGATAAGAGGCAGCATGTGGATGACAGGCAGGAGAGCCAGGGCTCTGATGGGCTTCAGGTGGAGCTTTATAAAGGCCCACCAGCGAGTGAAGGTAAGGTGGACAGTGCACGACAAGGTGGGACACAGTGGCCTTGGGGCCCGGTTACTCAGGGCACCCCTGGGTATCCTGCCCACGCCGCTCAGGCCGGTTTTGGGCCCCCAATGCAGGGCGGATGGTCACCCTATGCGGGGTGGGGAAGTGTCGCCCAGTTGCCACCACAAGGGGCCTGGCCTGGGTGGGGTTACCCACATCCGGGTTCAGGTTTTGTGAATCCAGGTGGTTCGGGTTATGACACAGTTCAAGCCGGTGCCATTCCCTTTGGTGACTTGGCCTTGCCCCTTGGAGACCACCTCTCCATTGCCACGAGGGAGAAAATTCGTAAGGGAGAGTATGTGGATATCTTCAAGCTATTATTCCGGGAGTTGGAGAAAAAAGACAAGGAGGACCTGGATGAGCTGGAGAAGGAACGCCTAAAGAGGCGCGTAGTAGATAGGACATGGGCAAATTGGTTTCCAGGTTTCCTAATTTATGCGGCAGTCATAGTGCGGCACCAGCCATGGAGGGCTTTGGCGATGCTCCAGTATATGGACATCATTTATAAAGGTTACAATGATTTCCCGAGCCCTGCATGGCTGCAGTACAATGAGGAGTTCAGGATGAGGGCAGCCATGAATCCGGCATTGCCATGGGACCAGATTCACTTGCATTTGTGGCTGCAGATCATGTCTCCTGATCGTCGATCTGGCAGTGAGAGGTCAGATAGTGGCCACTCCGTCCGCAAGGCAGAAGGTCAGGCAGGTACCCGGCGCCCAGGCGGGGCAGGCAGTTCAGTGACGCCCGCTTTGCTGGGAGTTCACCTCCCATGGGACGTGTAGCCACAAGTCATGCACCTTTAGGCATGAATGTCTGTTGTGCATGGGGCCCCATGCCCTCTCGGAAAGCCCCAGGGCAAAGGGTAGGTCAGGAGGTAGAGGAGGTAAGCGTCCTGGAGGAGGTGGTTACAACCCCCCTTCTGACAAAGGGTCCAAGCCCGATTAAGGTGGCGATGCTTGAGCATTGGTTGCGGGCTTACCCCAACCAAGGGGACGGCGTTTACCTTTTGGAAGGTTTTACTTTAGGGTTTAGGATACCTTTCCAGGGGGAAAGGAGATCTTACAGTGCTCCTAACTTGAAATCGGTTAAGGGTATGGAGCACATAGTTAGGGAAAAAATTGATAAGGAGTGTTGTGAGGGCAGGGTACTTGGCCCGTTCCCTTCTCCACCAGTTGCCAATTTGAGGGTTTCCCCATTGGGTGTTGTGCCGAAAAAGGCACCTGGTGAGTATCGCCTCATTCACCACCTGTCCTATCCCTGTGGGGAGTCGGTGAATGATGCGATACCTGGGGAGTTATGTTCAGTTAGGTACACCTCGTTTGACCAGGCTATGCAGGTAGTGCGCCGTTGTGGGCAGGGGGCGGAATTGGCGAAGGGTGACATTAAGTCGGTCTTCCGCCTGCTCCCTGTCCCCCCGGCTGATTTTGAGTTGTTAGGTTTTGCTTTCGAGGGCAAGTTTTATATGGACAGGGCCCTTCCCATGGGCTGTTCAGTTTCCTGTGCTGCGTTTGAGAGGTTCAGTTCCTTTTTAGAATGGGCCTTGCGTCACAGGACAGGATTATGCAGCACTGCCCACTATCTTGATGATTTCTTGTTGGCAGGAGGGAGGGATACTGGGCAGTGTGAATTTTTACTGAAGAGCTTCATGGGCCTGGCAGAGGAGCGGGGGGTTCCTCTTGCCCAGGAAAAAATGGAGGGTCCCACCACAAGTTTGGTTTATTTGGGAATAGAGATTGACACAGTGAGTCAGCTGTGTAGATTACTGGGGGACAAATTGCAAGCTAGGGTTGACTCGGCTAGGATGCTTAGGAGGATTACCTTGCTCAAATTGCAGCAGCTGGTCGGCCACCTCAACTTTGCATGCAAGGTTGTGGCACCCGGCCAGGCATTTGTAAGGAGGCTGTGTGAGTCCATGAAGGGGCTCCGTCTCCCACACCATAGGGCCAGGGTCATCAGGGGTATAAGGGACAATCTTCTTGTGTGGAAGGAATTTTTGGAGTCATATAATGGGGTGTCTTTTTGGCGGGAAGACCTCTTAGTCGAAGCTGAACTGCAGGTCACATCTGACTCTGCCGGTTCCTCCGGCTTTGGAGTCTATTTCCGTGGGCACTGGTGTGCTGAGGACTGGCCAGAGGAATGGTTCCAGGCAGGGTGGGTCAAGGACCTCACCTTCTTGGAATTTTTTCCGATTGTCATGGCAGTGTGGATTTGGACAGCAGAGCTTGTCAACCATACCGTCCACTTCTGGTGCGACAATCTGTCCACAGTGCACATGATTAACTCATTGACATCCAAGTCTCCTAGGGTCATGGCCCTGGTCAGAGCCTTCACACTACGCTGTCTGCAGAACAATATTTTGTTCAGGGCCAGGCACGTCCCGGGGGTCAGTAACGGGGTCGCCGAAAACAGATGGAGAGATTCCCGCCAGTTGGCTCCGGATGCTGACCAGTTCCCGGCTCGTATGCCGGTGGAGGTGTGGCAGATTGGCAGGTTGAGGCCGACAGGGCGATGAGTTTAGCACTTGCACCTTCCACCCGGGGAGCTTTGAGAAGGGTTCTGGACAATGCAGTGAAGTAATTTTCAGTTACTAATAGGATTCCTGTTACAGGTGCTGGTGGCCGCGCAGTAAGACGACGGGTCACTGTCTGCGGCCACAGTATGGTCTTTTGGGCCGCACATCGGGCCAGGAGGACGCCCATCAGTTCTCAGCTGGGCCTCAGCGAGTGGGTTGTCATTGAATGGTTGGGAAGGAGGGGTATGAGATGGCCTGCACTCCTTCCCCTGTTATTTGAAGAGAGGAGGGGGCCTCCTACACACATTTTGCTGCTGCACCTAGGGGGGAATGACCTGGGTCTGATGAAGGGTATGGCCCTAGTGTTACAAACTAAGGCAGACCTTGCGAGAATTAAGGCAAGGTGGCCCGGTGTGCAGATAGTATGGTCAGCTATTCTGCCCCGCCAGGAGTGGTGCAACTTGGGGGACCCTCGCTGTATTGATCAGGCAAGGCGTAAGGCCAACAGGCAAATGAGGAATGCCATGGAGGGTGGTTTAGGGCAATTTCTGCTGCACCCCAATATACGGGTCGAGTTACAAGACCTGTATAGGCGGATGGGGTGCACCTGTCTGACAAGGGCAACGGGTTCTTTTTGCAGGACTTGCAACAAGGGATTACCTCAGCCTTGGCCCTTTAGTGGGAGCAAAGACCAAAGCAGAGGCTTGGTCTTGGCTGTGGCAGGTTGGTGCGGGCAAAAAACTGGAACCGGTGAGCACCTGATGGCAATTTCCCCATTAGGGAACAGGGGGTCATCAGGAACTGCCTTCGGATTTTCAGTTCCAGGTTGGGGAATGGTGATCACCTCCTCTGGGAACCTCGTAGGGTATGCTCCTCTCTGCAAGTTGTCAGGCTTCAGGGGTAGGCGCTCCTGTGTGGTGACCAGTTTGCTGGGCTGCCGGTCGTGAACCAGATCGATGGCTCAAGACCGGAGCAAGAAAAGGGCAAGGAGGTTGGTCAAGTGAATGACACCTGCCTTGCCTGTTCCATGCTCGCTTAGATGGTCTCTTGCCGCAATGTTATGTTTAAATAGTTAATAAAGTGGCCCTTGTTTACTTCCAAACTGTTGTCTGTCTCGTTATTACGACTGGGGGGGCAATGATCAGGGGTCTGGAGACTGAGCCCTACGAGGAAAGGCTAAGGGCCTTGGGAATGTTTAGTTTGGAGAAGAGGAGATTGAGGGGGGACATGATTGCTCTCTTTAAATATCTGAAAGGCTGTCATTTGGAGGAGGGCAAGGAGCTGTTCCAGTTGGCAGCAAAGGATAGGACCCGAAGCAATGGGTTTAGATTACATGCAGAAAGGTATTGGCTGGATATTAGGAAAAACTTTTTCACAGTCAGAGTGGTTCAGAGGTGGAATCAGCTGCCTTATGAGGTGGTTAGCTTCACTGACAGCTTTCAAGAACAGGCTGGACGAATATTTTTCAGAGACGCTTTAGGCTGGTCCTGCATTGTGCAGGGGGGTTGGACTAGATGGTCTGTATGGCCCCTTCCAACGCTATGATTCTATGATTCTAAGTCCACTAGATATTTTGTTCCACTTTTGTTATTACAATGAGTATCTGCTGTCATCCAGTGACTAGGAAGCATTTTGCATGCAATCAGATCAAGAGTCCCAAGACAGTCGATAATCACTGTCAGCAAAGCCCTTGTGCTAATTAAAATTTCCTTTCAACATAACTGACATTGAATAAAAACTATTACTGTTATTGCCGAACCCAGAAGAATGTAAATGCAGTGCCTGATAAGAAGGCAATGTCACAGAGAAGCTTCATGCTTTGTCTCAGACCTTTTTAGCCAACGCTGCACTTTACTGATTGAAAAGGGAATAAAAAATAATGTTTCACAAGAACCACAGCTTGCCCAGCAGCATTCTACGAGCCTGACAACAAAGTGGAGAAGAAGAGCAGCTGCCAAACATGGATAAGCAAGCCACTGGGAGCAAGTATATCTGCCAATGTTTTAACTGTCAGGGAGGCATTAATGGAACACCTGAGGAATGGGCTTCAGCAACCCATAAGGAAATTATGTTTCTATTGCATGCCAGTGTTCCCAAACTGCAGAATGCAAAGATTAATTCATTACGCAAGTTGGCTGAAAAAAGCATACTGAAATAGGAAACAGTCATGCATATGAAAAAGCAGAAAGATTTAATTTGTGAAAACAATATTTAATTTGCATTACTTGAACTGTATGCTCAAGTCAGAAAGATAGTGACAGGGAACAAACAACAAAGGCACTCCAAATACGCCGAACTCCACAACAGGGAGGTCAATGATATTAATCATCATTCACAGTAATGGCTGTACTTTGGAATTCAATAACAGTGTTGTCATGTCACAATTTGAATATCTGCTTGGCATCTTTAAATATCTGATACACTGGGAAACAGGACTTCACTTGTCTCCTCCTTTGTCAGTTTGCTGTGTGACACCCTTGGAGTCTGCTCAATACAGCAGGTGGGATTTGGATGGAAAATGGGTAGCAGAAGTTGCAATTGCTTTATTTCAGTATTTAAGGTTTTAATATAAAGGTACAGCATTGATCCCTAGGTTATTATTTGGTGTCAAACCTATTTAGAAATGCTACTTTTCCATTCAAATGAGATGAACACAAATATTTGAAACTGTCTTATACGGTCCGCCTAGGTAGTTGAATGGCAGCTTTCTACAACCTTTCAGGCAATCCTTCCTAATACCTGTACAACCTAAGATCCTTTAAATGGATATGACCGAGACTGAACCTATGGTCTTCAGCATGCAAGCCATGCTCTTCCACTGAGGCATGAGCCATTCTCTTAACTGCATTCTGTTAGAAACAGAAATAGTAGCTGCTGAGTTGTGCATGTTGTTCTTTAGAGGATAACTGATCACTAAAAAGTCAAGAAATTACTAATAATTGCCATTCACTGAAATCCTGAAGACAGGCATTCAGATACGCGTATTTGATTATTATTTTTTTAAACCCAATTTAACAGGCAATTAAAAGAGTCAAACACTGTGTGCAACCAGAAGATGGATCTAATCAAATATGGAAAAAGAGGAGACTATTCAACAGACATACATACTGGAAAACATTGTGTTGATTAGGGGTGTACATTCGGATAGCTGAAAATATACTCCAAAATTACCTTATCAGTATTTCCCGGGTATATTTGGCACCCTAAATATATCCAGGATTTTTTCAGGAAACAAAGAAAAAAGTCCCCCCAAATCCTAGTAATATTTGGGAATTACCAGGAAGATCAGGAGCCAGCATTTATAGGCTCCCAGGGACCATTCCTCCTTTCCTCTCCCACCCCCTGTTTCTGCTTTCCAGATGCTTTTGTAAATTTCAGATGAGTCTTGTCAGTTTCAAGAGGTTTTCTTCTTTGTTATTTTGTGTCCTGTCCTTTTTTCCCCACAGTGCTTGCAAAACCCCACCATCACCTTGCTTGGATTTGTTGTGATTCCGTGTCTTGACATCAGTCCTGTTGAGCTTGCACTGCCACAGTGGCACTGGTTCTGCTGGTAATTCTGTAAAATGCAACTGGTTCTGCTGCTGCCCCTTCAGTTTGTATTGCAGAGATTCTCTGGGTTGACATTAGTCCTGTTGGGTTTGCACTGCCACAGTGGCACTAGTTCTCTTGGGCATTCTGTACATTGAAATTGGTTGCACTGGGCTTGCAAAAATGCCTCCACTTCAGTTTCAACTGTAAAGATTCTCTGGTTTGGTTTTGGTTCTGTTTGGCTCAGTACATTGGCTTGTGGTTCTGCTGCAATTACTGAGTTCTGCAATGGTTACAATTGCAATGGTTGGTGTTTGTTCTTAGTTATTACTACTTGCAGGAATGGCTTTTTGCCCTGGAAGCAGCTTGCACGGTCCCCCCCCCAGGAAATAATGGAGAATGGTTGGGGGCACCCTGTTTAGGGACACATAAAATTGGACCTCTTGGTCCAATCGACTTGAAACTTGGGGACTATTTAACGGAGAGGCTCTGCTGCAATTTTGGTGCTTTTACCTTTAAAAACAACTCCCCCAGCCATTCCCCATAAGGAATAATAGATTGTGTGACTGATGCTAGGGAATGCACTAGTCCATATAGAGTAGGACTTAGAAGGCCAACAGCTAAGTCCCATGAGGGGGCATCTTTTTGTACATATAGATACAAAATGTGTTACCTGATCATCTATGTGGACTTTTCACAGCAGACCCCCAAACAAATTCTAGGTTCTTCCTTGCAACTGTTCACCAATTATTCCTGAAAGATTCACATGGATGACCAACAGTGGTAAATTGTAAGTCATCCATGGGAATCATTCCCAAGTTATGCTGGAAAATCCCATAGGCAGAATGGTGAGAATGTTATCACTGGACCAAACAATTTCAAAAGGCTTTGCTTATGCAAACCGTTTAGCAGTAGAGTTCTCCAGGATTTACCTAGTAAACAATTCTTCTCAACCTTTAAATCTGATAACAAAAAAGCATAAGGGGGTGAGTTTGGTTCTTTGAACTATAACCAGCAAACAAAACAGAGATAAGATACTAGAACAGAGATAAGATGGCAGCATGGTAAGGGAGCTCGCTCACTTGCTCTCCTTGCCATGAGAACTGAGTAACTTACAACTATAGTTTCAACAACTAGCGCTCCAGGTTGCCAGTGAATGGTCGCTGGTGTTGTGAGTATGAGTTGGAAGAGATTCTACGATTGGTATAATGTAAATGCAACTGATAGATAAATGTTGTAATTTGAGAACGCAGAAAAGAAAAGCTTAATAAAATTTAGAAATTTAATAAGCAGAAGAAATGATAAAGTCTCTTGTTATATGTTATATGTTGTTGGGGGTTGTTTGTATGTATGTTTGTATGTCTGTAGTATATATAATGGGAAAAAATAATAAAAATGTACCCTCAAGTACTTAAAAAAAGGAGAAATGTTGCCATTCTACCGAAGGCGACGTACAGAGCCCTGCGTGAAAGTGCTGCGGGCCTACCCATGAGAAGACGGCCCAACTCCATGGTCTACCGCAAGGTCCCTGCCGAGGCCGGTGAGATGTGATACGACTGTGTGGCTGCGGTCTTACCAGAGCAGAGGCCATCTTGGTGTCGGGGTCGGAATGTGGGTGCCTCTCCAGCGGCAGCAGCCTTTCCAGCGGGTTCCTCTCCAGCGGTGGTGGGCGCCTCGCCAGCGGATGCCTCTCCAGCGGTGGCGGCTGAGCTGGAGGCAATAGTGCGGGCGGCAGCAGTGCCATTGGCCCCGTGGTTTCAGGGGGGTGAAGCTGAGAGTGGGTTTACCCTCCCTTGGCTTTCCCTTGGGCGGCGGGAGATGCTGCGGGCACTTCAATTACTAGTCGTGAGCCGGGAGCAACAGAGGCTGATAGGCAGCTGTGGCTTTGGGGACGATCTGCGGATGACAGCCACCCCAGGACCACGGCAGCTGCCGGGAGATGTAAGATCGGAGGGCCCAGGTCCAACAGAGAGGCTCCTGTCAGACTGGAGAGTGTGTTGTTTTCTATGCCTGTCGTTTTCCACGCCTGACTTGCGATCTGAGTTTGGCGGGGCGGTGTGTGGGAGGAGACCAGAGAGCGGAGTACCCCCAGTGGATGAGTGTAACAGCAGCGGTTCTGATCACTGGAGAGGGTGGTGTGCTTCGCCCTCTACAGCACGAAGCCGGAAGAGCCCCAGGAACATCGGGCTGGCTACATTGGGGAGAAGCCCTGGGATCTTCACATTGGTACCTGCAGATGGGGAACTGGAGAAGCCCCAGGAACATCGGTATCTGGGGGGAGGCTCAAAGTGGAGAGCCGCTGTCCCGGGACAGGATGTTATAGTTTAATTCATGATGATGAAATTGTGGGAGGGGCTGTATTTTTATGTCTTATTAATTGGGGAGCATTGTTAGCTGTTGCTTAGTTTAGGATAATACTGTATTAGTGTAGGTTAGGCTGATTGACTGCCCACAATTTGGAATTAGATTCTTTTGTGTAGCAACTGTTAGGATTGATTTTGGTAGGACAGGAAGTAAAATTGATTTATATTCCAGCACTGGAAACAGTGGACTTCCACTTGATTATACTCAGGGTGCATTCTATCGGCAGTCTGAGGCTTGGCGAAGGCTGCTGGTATGGTAATGTCTACCCAACAGATCCCGGTGCTCATGGGGCGGGGAAATTATAGTGGTGGGTCTAGGCCAAGAGCTAAGGGAAGGGCACTGAGAAATAAGTTGGCTCGGTGTCCTTCCAGCCTACAACCCATCCCGAAGGTGGCCAGCGGTGGGGCTAGGATGGATAACCCCTCTCCGACATTGGAGCTGTGCAATGCCAGGTCTGTAAATAATAAGACCATGGTCATTCGGGACTTCCTGCAGGAGCAGAGGTTAGACCTGGCTTGTGTTACCGAGACCTGGGTGTGGGATGGGGAGACCGTTGCTCTCTCCCAACTTGCCCCCCCCGGTTCTCGGTCCTTCACCAATCTTGGACTAAGGGGCGGGGGGCGGAGTGGTGGTGCTCATTCGGGAGGCTTACTCCTTCAGGGAGCTCCCGCCGCTGGAGATCACGGGCATTGAGTGTGTTGGCCTGGTGTGGGAAGCTGGGGAGAGTGTGGCTATTTGGCTGGTGTACCAACCGCCTAACGCTCTGGCCAATAGCCTACCGTTCCTGCTGGAGGCCATAGCATACTGGGCGCTGGAATACCCTAGGTGTATCATCTTGGGTGACTTCAACGTCCATGCCAATGATGCAACCTCCGTGCTGGCAGTGGACCTGGTGTCGTCCATGGTGGCACTGGGTCTCTCCCAATTCGTAACAACCTCCATTCATCAGGCTGGACACACACTCAATTTGATCTTTGTGGCTGGGGTAACAGTGGACCAGATTACAGCTTTGGCTCCATGGTCAGACCACCTAGCTCTGAAGGCCCATCTGAATATCCCTCCCCGACCCTGTTTAGGTGGTGAGCGTATTTTGGCTTGCCCACGGAGCGTAATGGACCCCTTGTGGCTCCAGAGGGCTCTGCAGGATCCGATGCCCCCCGGCGGCTCATTAGATGAGCTTGTAGAGTACTGGCATAGCCAACTCTCCACAGCCATCGACGAGATCGCTCCCCGGTGCCCTCTGCGCCTTCACTCTAGATTCTCTCCCTGGTATACCCAGGAGCTGAGGGGTATGAAGCGGGAGCTAAGACGGCTAGAGAGACGGTGGTGACGCGCTCGCAATGAGGCTACAAGAGCCATCCTATGAGATGGCAGTCAAAGCTGCTAAGAGAGAGTTCTATGCAGCCGAGATTGCGTCCGCTAGCTCACGCCCAGCCCAATTGTTTCGGACGATTTGGTCATTAACAGTGTTGCCTCAGGGCAAGCCAAATGTTAGGGAATTGGAGATTGGCTGCGAGGCATTTGTGAGCTATTTTGTGAATAAAGTCTTGTCGCTCCGCCGTGACCTCCCCGCCACAGTTGAAACAGTAAGGGAACTTGAGGCCCCTTGCATGTCCGCGTCGGGTTTGGATCGTTTCGACCTGCTCAGCCTTGAGGAAGTTGACAGATTGCTTGTGACTGTATGCCCAACCTTGTGCGACCTTGATCCATACCTGTCCTGGCTCATTAAAGCAGGCCGTGAGGGGTTTCGAGGTGCCCTCAGGGAGATTATCAACAAGTCCCTCTCTGAGGGATAGTTCCCGGAGGCAATCAAGGACGTGATGGTCCACCCTCTCTTGAAAAAACTGTCTCTGGCTAACTATTGGTCGGTTTCCAATTTGCCCTATTTGGGCAAATTAATCGAGAGGGCGGTGGCAGCACAGCTCCAGGGCTTTCTGGATGATGCTTCCCTGTTAGATCCCTTCCAGTATGGCTTTCACCTGGGACACGGGACGGAGACGGCATTGGTCGCTCTTACTGACAACCTCTGAAGACACTTGGATTGAGGTGGTTTGGTGGTGCTGCTGCTGCTTGACCTGTCAGCTGCGTTCGACATGGTTGATCACGAGCTGCTCACCCGCCGCCTCACCGACGTGGGGATACAGGGGCTTGCCTTACAGTGGCATGTCTCTTTTCTCCAGGGTCGGGGACAAAGGGTGGAACTAGGGGAACAGCGGTCTGGGAGATGCCCACTTGAGTGTGGGGTGCCTCAGGGCACTGTGCTTTCCCCCAATGTTGTTTAACATCTATATGCGCCCCCTTGCCCAGGTGGCTAGGAGGTTTGGGTTGGGTTGTCATCAGTACACTGATGAAACCCAGCTCTACCTGATGTTGGGCGGCCAGTTGGACTCCAGACTGGAAGACCTGGACCGGGCGTTGCAGGCCATGGCTGGTTGGCTCAGGCTGAGCCAGTTGAAGCTGAATCCGGTAAAGACAGAGGTCCTATGCCTGAGTCGTGGCGGTAAGGGGTTGGGGCTCCCACTCCCGACCTTCGATGGGGCACTATTAGTGCCAGTGTTGGAGGTTAGGAGCTTGGGAGTGTGCCTGGATCACCTTCTGACGATGGAGGCCCAGGTAGTGGCCACTGCAAAATCAGACTTTTATCATCGGCAGTTGGTTCCCGTCCTCGACCACTGTGACCTGGCTACGGTGATCCATGCAACGGTAATCTACGGTGATCCATGTGACGGATACAGGGGCTTGCCTTACAGTGGCATGTCTATTTTCTCCAGGGTCGAGGACAAAGGGTGGCACTAGGGGAACAGCGGTCTGGGAGATGCCCACTTGACTGTGGGGTGCCTTACAAAATTGTAAAAGACTGAAAACCAACCTGAATGTTGCTTGGATTGATTACAAGACGGCATTTGATTCACTCCCTCATACACGGGTCCAGAAAACATTAGAAATGATAGGCATCAGTAAAATTGTAATAATGTTTATCAAAAATGCATGAGTAAATGGAACACCATGTTGATAGTGAATGGAGAAGAAAATGAAACAGTTAATATCAAAAGAGGAATTTTCCAAGGAGACTCACTGTCACCGCTGCTGTTTGTCATTGCCCTAATACCACTCACAATCATTCTCAACAGCACAAACCTAAGATACCAGCTTTCAAAGACATGCCCAAAGATTTCACACATTGTATATGGATGACTAGAAGATGTATGGAAAGTCATAATCAGAGATGGTTTCTTTACTAAATACAGTTCGAATGTTCAATAAAGATGTATCAATGGAACTTAACCTTGAATTTATGCAGCATTAGCACTGAATACTCCCTCATGGATCACTGCCTTGACGTGGCAAGGGGGCTTGCGTGGTTCGATGAGGCTGTGGGCTATGCTGTGGAGGGCCACCCAGGACAGACAGGCCACAGCAGGGAACTCAGACCAAGTGTGATCCACTGGAGAAGGAAATGGCAACCCACTCCAGTATCTTTGCCAAGAAAACCCCATGGACAGTATCAAAAGGCGAAAAGATATGACACCGGTAGATGAGCCTCTCAGGTTGGAAGGTGTCCAATATGCCACTGGGGAAGAACAAAGGGCAAGTACAAGTAACCCCAGAAAGAGTGAAGCGGATGGCCAAAGCCGAAAGGACGCTCAGTTGTGGATGTGTCTGATGGTGAAAGGAAAGTCCGATGCTGCAAAGAACAATACTGCATAGGAACCTGGAATGTAAGATCTATGAATCAAGGTAAGCTTGACGTGGTCAAAAATGAGATGGCAAGACTGAACATCGATATCCTAGGAATCAGTGAACTAAAGTGGACAGGAATGGGCGAATTTAACTCAGAAGACCATTATATCTACTACTGTGGCCAGGAATCTCGTAGAAAAAATGGTGTGGCCTTTATAGTCAACAAGAGAGTGCAAAAGGCAGTACTGGGATACAATCTCAAAAATGACAGAATGATTTCGGTCCGATTCCAAGGCAAACCATTCAACATCACAGTAATCCAAGTCTATGCCCCAACCACTGATGCAGAAGAGGCTGAAGTGGACCGGTTCTATGAAGACCTACAACACCTCCTAGAACTAACACCAAAAAATGATGTCCTCATCATCATAGGGGACTGGAATGCTAAAGTAGGAAGTCAAAAGGTAACTGGAATAACAGACAAGTTTGGCCTTGGAAAGCAAAATGAAGCAGGGCAAAGGTTAACAGAGTTTTGTCAAGAGAACACACTGGTCATAGCGAACACCCTTTTCCAACAACCTAAGAGACGACTCTACACATGGACATCACCAGATGGGCAACACCGAAATCAGATTGACTATATAATTTGCAGTCAAAGATGGAGAAGCTCTATCCAGTCAGTAAAAACAAGACCTGGAGCTGACTGTGGTTCAGATCATGAGCTACTCATTGCAAAATTCAGACTTAAACTGAAGAAAATTGGGAAAACCACGAGGCCATTCAGGTTTGACCTAGATCGCATCCCTGATGAATATACAGTAGAGGTGAAGAATAGATTCAAGGGTCTGGATTTGATAGATAGAGTGCCTGAAGAACTATGGACAGAGGTTCGTGACATCGTACAGGAGGCAGCAATCACCACCATACCAAAGAAAAAGAAATGCAAGAAAGCAAAATGGCTTTCTGATGAGGAGGCGTGCGATTGGGGGGGGGAATCCGGCCACTTCGAGTGGTGATGAGCTGCCGGCGGCGGTTTTTCACTGATTCCCTCCAGCCCCAGCTAGTTGGGCGGGGGGAGGGGGGAGTGTTCTGAAGTGGGACATAGGCAACACGGCCAATGGACGCTGGGGAAGCTTCTGACGGACAGCGCAAGCCTCCAAACACTGTTGGTGTGCATTTTCTCTAAGCTGCGTGACCCTGCATCTTACTCAATTATATATAAGGGACAGATATGCAGAGTACATCATGTGATATGCTGGCCTGGATGAATCACAAGCCGGAATTAAGATTGCTGGGGAAAAGATCAACAACTTCAGATATGCAGACGATATCACTCTAATGACAGAAAGTGAAGAGGACCTAAAGAGCCTCTTGCTGAGGGTCAAAGTGGGCTTGAAGCTCAACATCAAAATAACTAAGATTATGGCATCCGGCCCCATCACTCCTTGGCAAATAGAAGGGGAAGTCGTGGAAGTAGTGACAGACTTCACGTTCCTGGGATCCCAGATCACTGCAGACTGTGACAGCAGCCATGAAATTAAAAGACGCCTGCTCCTTGGGAGGAAAGCAATGGTGAACCTAAACAGCATGATAAAAAGTAGAGACATCACCCTGCCAACAAAAGTCCACATGGTCAAAGCAATGGTATAACCAGTAGTCATGTATGGCTGCGAGAGTTGGACTATAAGGAAGGCCGAACGCCGAAGAATAGATTCTTTTGAACTATGGTGCCGGAGAAGACTCTTGAGAGTCCCTTGGACTGCAAGAAGATCAAATCAGTCAATCCTAAAAGAAATCAACCCTGACTGTTCCCTGGAAGGCCAGATAATGAAACTGAAGTTCAAATACTTTGGCCACCAAATGAGAAGGGAGCACTCACTGGAGAAGACCCTGATGCTGGGAAAGATTGAAGTCAAAGAAGACGGGGATGGCAAAGGATGAGATGGTTAGACAGTGTCATAGATGCAACGAACATGAAATTGAGCAAACTTCAGAGGACGGTGGAAGACAGGAAGACCTGGCGTGATCTGGTCCATGGGGTCATGAAGAGTCGGACTTGACTGTGCGACTGAACAACAAAAAGCACTGAATAGCGGAATGATCTTTGAACAAGAAGAGCAAGCACTTGAAACAAATAATATAAAAGCCAAGATTCAGAAGACCAGTGATGACAGCAAATGTTGACTTTGCAAGTCAAAGGATGAAACGGTAGATTGCATAGTCAGTGCCTCAATTTCTCAAACTGACTATAAAGAACATCATGATAGCCCTCACCTGGATAATCCAGTCAAGCCCAATCTCATCATATCTCAGAAGCTAAGCAGGGTCAACTCTCTCAAGTACTTGGATGGGAGACCTCCTTGGAATACTAAGTTGGGAGGACAGAGGCAGGCTTTATTCAGCCACTTCTCTGAATATCCTCCAGGCCCCCAGTAGGGGTCAGTCACCAGAGGGCAACATGACTTCCAGGCCCAGACGCATGCGTGCACACACACACATGAATACAAAAAATACCAAAGTAAAGGAGAACATCATGATAAAGTTGCAGTTATGTTCCACTGGAATCTTTGCTAGAAGTATGGCTTACTATCTCCTGGAAATTCATTGGAGCACAAACCAGACAAGATCATAATGGAGAATGATGAAACAAAAGATTCTCTGGGACTTCCAATTACAAACAGTTAAAAACCTGGAGCATAACTCCCCTGATATCACAATTGTAGAATGAACAAGAAATAGGCTTTGGATCATTGCAGTCCCAGGAGATGGCAGAATAGAAAACAAAGAACAGGAGAAGCTCACAAAATGCCAAGACCTGAGTTAGAGCACCTCAGGAAGAAGAAGGTGACCATTGTGCCTAACTATTTTCTCCTCTTTCCCTTTTCTGAAAGCCCCCATAGCCATTCCCCTTTTTCTGCTTCCTTCTCTCTTTCCCACCCATCAGCCAACTTACCTTTACTGTCTCCCTCTCTTCAGCTTTTTCTCCTTCTCATCCCTATTAGCTTTTCCAGGGGAAACATCTGGCTGAGTTGTACAGTGCTAGCTGCTGGGCTGGGCCAAGTGGCATGGTGCCTGCAAAACTCAGCCCAGTTACATAGAGGGGACCCTGCAAGCAGTGTACATCATTCTCCTCTCCTTCATTTTATCCTCACAACATCCCTGTGATGTAAGTTAGGCTGAGAGTACATGGCTGGCCCAAAATCACCCAGTGAACTTCCACAGTAGAAGGGTAATTCAAACCTGGTTTTTATGGCATGCCTGCTGTTGAACAGAAGCATACAAAGAGAAAACAACTGTGTATAACAACATTAATAAAGTCTGAAATGTATCTGTCTATACAAATTAGAAAACTAATAAATGAGATAAAATATTGTGTATTATTTTCATTCATACCGAGCCTCTGGATTACAATCTTTGTTTCTGATATCTTAATCCAGAATATCATTAATATTATAAATCATCAAGTTCAAGATATCTGAATTCTTCAGTAAACTTCTAAGTTCATTTTAAGTTGTTATACAGTTTCAGAGAACGTTACAAAGTTTTACAAAACGGGCTACCAGTAACTCATTGTGTAGGGTACTACTCTTCTGTGATGCTGATCTGGTATTGCCTTTATTAGTGTTGTCATACACAGTTGTTTTCTCTTTGTATACTTTGGTAGACTGTGTGATCTCTTGCTATTTGTTGAACAGAAGCAAGCAGTTAGTCCTGGATGGGTCATACAAGTCATGCAGTAGCAAGCCTCTTGGTGGTTGCTAGAACGCCTGGCCCTGATGAGTCCTCCCTCAGAGGTCAAAAAAGCCCTGGAAAGCATTCATCCCCTCCCCCTGCCTTTTACTTACAGAAACTGAGGGTGGAAGGCTGGCAATTTGTTGTGGTTGCCTAGCAATGGCTACTGAGGGTATTTGTTTCTTAAAACTACAGGTGCTGCTTCTATCATTTTGGGATTTTTAAAAACTCCATTTTTGAACAGATATTCCTGCAAACTTGGAGCTTTTCTCAGATTTATAGAAAGATATATCTTGTCTGTGCATAGCTCCAGTCTCTGGGTATAAGTATACATAGATGGAGCCATGTTAAGCATTAGATATACTGATAGTTTCAAATGACATATTAATAGACCAAACCTTAGGAAGATCAGAAGTGATTTTAAGATTTAAACAAATATCAAGATGAGAATGTTTTTATTATTATTATTATTACATTTTTAAAAAAATTAACAAAAAAGTATACTGTGACAATTGTATAACAATTTTAGCAACAAGTTTAGCAACAGATCTGATAGAAAAACTGACATAATAAAAAATAGCTGCACTTCCAGAAAAATTCAAAGCATTTATGCTCTCTTGCAATTATTTTTGCCTCCGTAATTGTGACACTTTGTCACTGTACCGAGCAAATGATTAGAGTGAAACACCGCACGTACTTCTGACTTTGAAAGGATTCATCACTACAATTACAAGTTGTAATAACCCAGCCAATTTGTCTTGCTTTGATTTCTGATACATTACAATTCGCCTCCTACTCCCACCACCCTTTTACATATGATCCTCTGCAGAGGCTCATGGCTCTCACCCTGTAATGTTTCCTTACAAGATAACTGAATTTCAGTAGCAAAGCTGTTATGTACTAACAAAGGACCATGCACGCGGTCGGGTGCACACGTGGTCAAGCGCACTAGCAAAGCTTCGTGACCTGAAACAATAGACTCGTAGGATCCTAAAACAGACCAATAGGTTAGCCCAGATTTGCAAAGGAACCTAAGGTTATTGGTGCACTGTAAATAAACCTATCACGGGTGTGGGGTGTTTGTTCGGTGCAGCATGGACCGACATATAAGCAGACCCCCGGGTCCTGCTTCCTTGTCTTAGTTTTGCCTACTAATAAATTATGAGCTGAAATCACTCGACTATGCAACCTGAACCCAGTACATTATAAAAGCAAACTGTTTGGTTAATGTTCTGGCATCAATATTTATGGCTTAGTGATGAGTTGACCCAGTGGCCACACTGTCTCAGGCAACTGTTGTTTCTCTGCTAATGCTGGACGGGATCTATAACAGAATGCTGGTCTTAAAAGTGTAATGCAGGAGGACTTGGGAGAAGGGTTGCCAGGTAATCCTGGTAACTGGCAGAGGATGGGACATACTGGCCGTGGGGAAAGCCTATACCAGTGTCTCATTGTTGTTGCTGACAATGTGGCTATGTCACTTCTGGCACATTCTGGAAGTGCTGTCATCACATTGCTGCCAATGTGAGAATGCTCTGGTAGTTGGGCAAAAACTCTGTGGTAGAACCCATTTATATCATAGAGTTTTTACCCAAATACCAAAGTGTCCCCACATTGCTGGTGACATGAGGACATCAGTTCCAGTGTGTGCCAGAAGAGATGTTGCTGTGTCGAAGGTGATGATACTGAGACACTGGTGTAGGCCTCCCCTGCTGCCAGTAAGCTCCCCTGCTGGCCAGCTGATCATCAGTGGGGGGGGGTGTCAGCTATGCTGCCATGATGTTTATGGGCGAGAGTGCATCTGCTCGACCTGTGTACCAACTGCTGCTGCATTCCTTCGTCCTTGCTTATCTATGACCTTGCTAGCTGCCTGTGTAGTGTCTTCCCATCAATTACCCATGGGATTAGTTTCGATTCCCAGCTTTGGCTTTAACGACCTGGGGCCCCATTCTCCAGCACGCGGGAGTCAGGACGATTGACCTAGGAGTGGGTGTGTGTGTGTGTACGAATACCCTATATCCCATTATGCCTGTAGGAAAGTAGCCATTCCTAACAGTGATGATGTTAATGCCTCTATAGCTCTTACATTAAAGTATAACCTTATGATAAGCGTGTACTCCCTTGTTTGGCTGTGGAACCTGACAGGAGGGAGGGTCTGGGAGTGGGGGAATGGCAACCCTACTTGGGAGACTGAGACAGAGTCTGATAATGAGAACATTTCTGAAATACTAGGGGAAAGCAAGAGGGTCAAACAGGGAAAATCAGTAGGATGAAATGAAAATAGAGCCCAAGTCTGAGGAAGTCAAGTCATTTCTCCACCAGCCTTTCACATCCAGCATATGCTTTCCTGTCTGGCTTATGGAATGGCAACTTAGGATCCAAGCTATGGCAGATATTTAACTCTGTAAAAAATTAAACTCTGATGATTGTGGACTCACCTGTGGGTGAGAATTATATGTTATCACTTCATATTTTACATAGCTCATTTGAGTAAATTCCATTTTTGACTATTGGCTACCTACCCTCCCGGTCAGGCCGATGGAAGGTGGGGGCCATTTTGCCACCCTGGAGGAGAATGGGACGACAGCAGCGTCCTTTGTCCCATAATAGTCCATATTAGAGGCAGTTTGTAGTCAGCTGGGACTGGTTTCTTTTTTGTATAATGGTTCCTAAGAAAGGCCAGGGCATGTCCAAAGGCAAACAGTCAGCTCCCAAAAAGCCCCCACAGAGGCCAGCACCCCCAGTTTCTTCAGATGATGAACAGGGTGATCCAGTTAATGTGGCCATCTTGGCAAGGCTGGAGGCCCTCAAGAAAAAATGGAGTAGGCCTCCTTAACTGGCTGAAGCGCCGGCTGGGGCTAAGAAGGCTAAGCAGTCCTCTGATACTTCTTTCCAGGCTCAGGTGCTGGCCTGTTTGGCACTTCTGGAAGATGGTCAGGGCACCTCTGCAGCAACAGGTGACATGGCAACAGTGTCCAGGCAGCAGGTTGGTGGGCAGCAAGGAGTTGACAGTGCAGAAGGTCGCCAATTGGAGCTGTATGGGGGTCCTCCATCACAAGAAGGTAAGCTGATAATGCCTACCAGGGTTTGCCATCTTGGCCTTGGGGCAGGGTACAAGGTGTTAACTCACAGGGCTCAGCTACATCTTTGACACATTGCATATGGCTTGGGGCACCGCCCTATGCCAGATGGGGAGGTATGGCACCTCTGTGAGCCCAGTATCCACGGGGTAGTTGGCCCACGTGGGGCTACCCAATTTTTTCGGGTTATACATATGAACAGGTGCCAGCCAAAGCCTTACCAGGCAGGGACGTAGTGATGCCCCTAGGAGTTCACCTTTCCACAGCCATGAGGGACAAAATTCTCAAGGGTGACTATGTACATGTTTTCACACTTTTATTTAGGGAGCTTGATAAAAAAGATAAAGAGGATCTGGATGAGCATGATAAGGAATACCTTAAGAGGTGTAGACTGGACTATACCTGGGATTCCTTATCTATGTGGGTTGATAGTGCAGCATCAACCTTGGAGGGCATCAGCATTGCTTCAGTATATGGACATCATATACAAAGCCTATACTGGGTTTACCGGTATCTCTTGGATGGAATATGATGAAGGTTTCCGCATGCAGGCGGCAATGAATCCGGCCTTGAGATGGGACCAGATGCATCCACACTTGGTATTGATCTGTCAAACAAGGGTAATGATTTGTTTTTGGAGAACTTGTGGCAAGGGATTAGAGCAGCCTTGGGCTGCTAGGCGGCTGCACTAGCTGCACTGGCCAAAGCAGAGGCTTGACCTTGCACGTGGCAGAGTAGTGTGGGTAAGAGAGTGGAACGGGACCACGGCAACTAGGGCAGGGGCAGAGCTGGCCCTTTATAAGGCCAGGCTCCGCTCCCACACAAACCAGTCATTGTCTTGTGCTTGGCCCACCCTGCCACCCTGTTCTTAGTGTAGGTTGCAGCCGGTAGCCTGTTGGGGCCAGGTAGGAATTTTTTGCCTTCACCCAAGTTTAGCTGAAGGGTAGAGGTGTTTTCACCTACCTTACACTGAGGGCAGTGGAGCTGGAAATTTTGTTGTGGTGGTTGCTGTAAAATAGGTTGGTCACTTGGAAGAGTAGTGCGGGTAAGAGAGCGGAACCCATGAGCACCTTAAGCCATTTCCCGTTTGGGAAGAAGGGAGTCGGGTTTTACGGCTCAGGGCTGGGAATGATGATCACCTCTGGGAACCTCTTAGGTAGGCTCCTCCCTGCAAGCTGTACAGCTTTGGGGGCAGGTGCTCCTGGGTGGCAACCAGTGGGCTAGGCTGCCAATTGCAAGCCAGGTTGGTGGCTTAAGACCGGGGCTGTTGACTCGCTCCCATGTTGGCCAAGGAGGTTGGTCAGCTGACACTGGCCTTGCCAGTTCCTGCTTAGTTCCCTTGCTGCTTAGTTTATAGTTCTGCTAAATAGTTAATAAAGTGAGCCTTGTTTGATTTAGGACAAACAAACACATAAGAAGACATGTTTAAGCACTTCACAATAATCAGATCAGGATTAATAAATTCATTATAGGTTAATTATAACTTCACTACTATATTATATTGTCCTTATCAAATCTTATATCCCATTTTACAAGGCCTTACAAGTTATACTGGCTAGCAATTTTATAATCGATCAAACTTTTTTAGTTTAATTACTGTTTGCTACTAAACAATCTTCATACTACTAATAAAGCCATAATACTTGTTAAATCATTTGGTATCTCAATCCCCATTTGAACTACTAAACAAACAATTCATTCTATCCCTTTAAGATCAAAGGCAGAACATCAAAATTCATATCTATCTTTTCTGTATATTTAACTACTATATCTTTTTACAATATAGGTATTATTAATTATTACATTGATGGTAAACATAATCAGCTCCATTGATGAATCTATTTAACTATTTTTATCCTCCTGTAAATCACATAAGTATACATACTACAAATCACCTCAAAAAAGACTGTTCAGTTATGCAGAAAAATATCAGTTTGTATATTAAGAAGTAAACTTTGAAAGCACATTCTCATTTACAACATCATTTATATCCATGCTGCAGAACTTCCTATACCAAAAGGGACAAGACAAATAACATCACACAAAAAATAATAAAATTTCCAGGAAACTACTAGTTTACTAACTACCTATATTGTACTATCAGCAGTTTATAACTTACCAACTCGCCATTTCCCCCCCCAGTTACTGCTAAATCAATTTTTTTTAACAAAAACCATTTATACTCAAGCCAGAAAATACAAACATATTAATCTTAATCATTAGGGGCCAGAACTAAGCCCCCTGCTATCGGACCTCTCTACAGGAAGTCCGACGGAGCTCCCCCAGTCTGGGGGACTCCAAAAGGAGTGAAAAGGGGTCGGGGGTCTCAGAACAGCCCAAGGATCTGCCCGACGTGCGCCGTACCGGAACAGGAAGTCCTTCTTGCCCTTTTCAATATGCTGACTGAGAGAAACACTTCATGCATCTGACAAAGTAAGATCTGGCTAACAAAAACTTCTTACAATAAAACTTTAAGAAAGCAATCCTAAACCGGTCTACTCAGAATTCTACTTAGGTCTATTCAATGGCGCTTACTCCCAGGATAGTGTTTTTAGGATTACACTGTTAGTTTTTAAGGTGCCACAATGTTCTTTGCTGTTGTTTTGGCAAGCAAGTAACACATCTGTCCCTCTGGAGTCCTGCATGAAATACTCCTCTGCATATTCAATGATTTTTTAAAAATTGCTTCTATTCTCCCATTTCTAGTATTTTCATTTGCTATACCATCCGAGACGACTTGCTCCAGCTACCAGGGAACAACTTGGATTTGTGGGAATGGATAGTTAAAGGGGATTCTATAATAGATAACTTCTCAATTATGCACCAGAAGTTTGTCCCATGGTACAAACAAAGTGATAAAGAATGATCATTCCAGAACTTCTTATTTGGTCAGCATAACAGCTCATAATTTAAGAATGGCATTCACAGTGTTGCACTTTCAAACAATGCCAACTGAGCTACTAACAGGCCAATATGCTAAAATCCCAACTGATCAACGTATTTACCTGTGTAAATGCTGTATGGAAGATCTATCACATTATGTTCTGACCTGTTCCTTGTATCTGGGTCCCAGGAATAAATTCCTGGCCATGATTTTAGCCAATCTACAGTCCTTTTCTTTTTTTCCCCTTTTCTTTTTTTATAAGTACCCATAGGTACACTTTTATTATTATTCCCCCCCCCCCCGAAAAACTAGTTTATATGGTCTCCAATACTGAGCCTTCTATTTCCTACAGAATGGCTCTTTTTGCCCTGGCTGCTAGGAAGATCAGAGTGAACCTAGTCTCTAAAAATATCCCTAGCTGAATTGTTCTAGTATTATAGTGCTGATTGTATGCTGAGGCTTTAGCTTTGCTTGCCTGTAATTATGTTTTAGACATGTTTTAATTGTGAAGGCCAATGGCCATGAACAATAAATTCAATATGATCATTCTATTCTCTTGTAACTAGTGATAACGAAGCCAGGACTTTGCTCATTGTTATAATGACACCGTCATTTCCTACTGGAGCTAGGGCTGCCAAGCCCCCAATGGGGGTGGGGAGAATCCCACCACCCCAAGTTCCCATACTCTGTTTCAAGCAGCAGCAGGACAAAAATCAAACATTAAAATAAAAGTTAAAAATTAATAAAAATTCACCAGTGTTGCCCATATGATAATGTCACTTCTGGAGAACACTCCACTTCCATAGATTCCTAGAGCTACCACCATTGATTCCAGGTATTCTCTGCAAGTGAAACTACAGAGTTTCTGGCAATTCCTAGACTTACCCATGTTGCTTTGTGGTATTCCCTGGAAGTGATGTCATTGTGGTGATGGTGACACTCCTCATAACATGTCCCCACCCCACTCCTTCCACTGATTGCCAGGCTGTTATAAAACCTATACCAAACAGGGCTTGTCTGCTTTCTGCTCCTAAAAGTGAAAAGTGCCAGCAATGCCTGTTGTCTGCTTAGGATAAAGTGAACAGCATCTACTTGAAAGGAGAGACATAATTCTGACATCAAGAACTGCAATATGCAGGAACTAGTAGAAGATGACCCTGGACACTCAGCACTGACCTACCACAATTAATCTTTATGAACCTCAAGACATTTTAACTGCTAATCTCCAGTGTGGGGTGGGGGGGACCTTAGTAAATTTTTTCTTCCTTTCTTTTTGAGTTATCATGTATGCTTTCTGAAGTTCAATGCAAGTATACTTCTCATGGTACAGATTTTTATTACAATATCTTTGCAAAATATTCTGCTTTGGTTACTGATAATTTCTGATATTCTCTTGCCTCTTTACTGCTGTAGTCCACTGAATTGAAATTAGTAATGAACTATCCACAATGTCTCTTCGATTTCTTTTCAAAATGATGAGTAATTCAGAACTCAACATTGCCCAAGTATGTTGGTGATGGTTTTTCACACATATTGATTTTATCTGTCACCTATTATTGTAATGTTCAGCAGTATAGAAATTTACATTGAACATCTTCCTGTTGTTGACAGCTATGATGTGAGAAGATATAAATATAGCAAGATGCCAAGTATTACTGAGATGCTGGACCATATGTCTTGTTGCAAATACTGGCAAAGCACCCTTTCAAAACAAAGCCCCAGCAAAAGTGCAAGACAGCTCATAAAGAAAATCCACAGTTTTCATTCATGTTATCTAATTATCTCTGGAGCTTGGTTTTTTAAAAAAACATTTTCAAAGTAGAAGTTAATGAAGGTTACATTCTAAGTAAATGGCCTTTATATAAAGATTCACTTAGAAATTAGGTGAACAATGAAGAAATCAGACAGTCTGTGGCTTTGTGGAAAAAAGTCCTTCTATTTTCAGAAAACTACTGGGGCTAACATATTAATTGTGGAACAATTAGATTAGTGACCCCATTTCATCAGATGTAATACGCATCTGATGTGTACACACATATCCTAGGGTTTATAGACAAAATATAAGTGGTGAGGATAAAAGGCCATGAAATCAACAGGTACAATTTGTGACATTTCTAAGCAAAGCGACTGAACAACAACAAAGGTTCCCTTGCTCAAAAGCCAGTCGAATCCGACTCTAGGGTTGCGGTGCTCATCTCCGTTTCAAAGCCGATGAGCCAGCGCTGTCCGAAGACATTTCCGTGGTCATGTGGCTGGCATGACTAAACACCAAGGCGCATGGAACCCTGTTACCTTCCAACTGAAATGGTACCTATTTATCTACTTGCAATTTCTTGCTTTTGAACTGCTAGGTTGGCAGGAGCTGGAACTAGAGACAGGAGATCACTCCATCATGCAGCACACTCGGGTCTCGAACTGCTGAACTACCGACCTTCCACAGCCTGCAGTTCAGCGTCTTAACCACTTGAGCCACTGCAGCTCTTCCTTTACCTTTAGCATTAGGATTGTTAATTTTAATCTGAACTGTAAATAATTTAATTGTATGTTAATTTTAAATGTTGTGACCCACCCTGAGCCTTATTGCATAGGGGAGGGAGGGCTATTAGTCCAATTAATCAATAAACAAAATAAATAAATTATGTCTGAAATGTTGAATAATTACTATTAGAGTTATGCACAACCTCTCTCTCTCTGACATGTTGTTGTTTCTGCCTTCTGTGACAGCCATTTTGTGCCAGGGTCTACCTCCCCTGGCTGCCATTTTGTGGTTGCACCCACTACCCTACGTCAGAATTCCAAAGATGCCCACAGGTTTAAAAAGGTGGGGGGACTTCGCTAAATAGGCTATCCATGGGATATTCAAGCAGAAAGACATTACAAACCTAGTAGACATTGCAAACCTGGATCTATTAATACCAGTAGCTCACAAAGTAGAATTTTTACTCACAGGACTCCACAGCTTAGAGGGAGCATTGATGACAGATTGCTTAAAAGCTCTCTTATTACATGTTGTCTGTCATGAAGATAACTTGGTTCATGGTGCTCCTTCATTTTTGGCACTGTAACCTCCATCATAATTCTGGATTTAGTGGCCAGTTTCATTAGCATTATTTTCTGAGTTAAACCTGCCACAGACACCCTTACCTTCAGTTGCAAATAGCACGGTGTGGTGGTACCTTGTCTCACCTGAGCTAGGATTTGCCAGAGCCTTTCAGTTTTGGCCATGGAATTCCTACAATCATCTTGAAGTTAGTGGCCAATTCTGAGCCTCCTAGATTTATTCTCTGATGAGTTATGTCTGCCAGCATGGTATAGTGATTAAAGTGTTGGACTAAGATCTTGGAAACCCAGGTTCAAATCCCCACTCTACCATGGAAGCTTGCTGGGTGGCCTTGGGCCAGTCACACACTCTCAGCCTAACCTACCTCTCAGGGTTGTTGTGACAACAAAATGGAGGGGAGGAGAATGATATAAGCTGTTGGAGATATAAAGGGATATAAAGATGAAACTTTGTTCCTTACTTAGTTTCACATACCTACCTTAACGAAAAACTTAATTTCTACTGCACAATATTTATCAATTTTTTCCAGAGACAAATCACCACAAAAATAGTGTCTATTCATGTGATTGCTGTAAAGCACCAGCACATGGAAGCATTTTTCAGCTGACTCCATGTTAAATGATATGCTGTTTCAACTGGCCCTTAGTTTGTATTTCTGCAATATAGCACTAAAGAACTATGCATTAAAAGAGGGTAAAATATTACCACCTTCCCTTAGTAGAAAAGCAAATTACAAATTAAAGTAAATTATATTCTGTATGCTTCTCATATCCACTTTTCAGTATAATAGCACAATGCTGGACAGACATTTCCACCATGATCACAATTCATTTATAGCTTATTTGCCACACTGGGGTTGCTCTCTACTCCAGAACTTCTGTGTGAGTGAAAGTGACACAAAAGAAGTTTTACATATCCTTTCTAATCTTCCTCTGTACAAAAAGGTAACAGGAAGGAAGGAAGGAAGGA
>NW_015164733.1:0-16175 GCF_001447785.1 Gekko japonicus
AGAGAGATGCACTAGGACTGGACAAATAAAGATGGTATCCTGATCTCAGTAAAATATTCACAACATGTAACAAGACAGCAGCCATTAAGCAATGCTGCTTAAAACCTGCTAGCATCAAGAAGAATAAAGTCCAGACTTCCAGTGAACAAGCAATGTAGAGTTTTCAAATGATATAACAAGACCTTCATTCACGTATTGCATAACCACATTATTATCAGGGGTTTGAAAATTAAGGTCCTTCATAGTCCAGTTCTGTAACATCCAAGTCTCGCAACAAACTAACAATTTCAGAAAACGGTATTAAAAAGAAATACAGTAAAAGGTGTGATGGCAAAGTCAGACCTTGATAAAGGAATTCCATTTTCCCAGAAGCAAACCCATTCAGTTTTGATATCTTCTAGAGCTCTGGCGACATCTTTGAGGGACCCATGGTTACTTTTATTCCTGTAATTTAGCCAGTTTAACACTGAACATCAAGAAGCTGCCCAATTTCAAGAAACAATAATAAATCTGAAATTGTGGCTGTGAATAAGCGAAAGACCATTCAGGGATCTTTGGGCTGTTAATTGGATGATGCATTGTTGAACAAGCCAGACTTTTTTTTTTTTTTAGTACAGCAATATCAAAAAGTACTCAGACACACAGATTTAAAACAGTTTTTCAATAACCAGTTCCTATGATACAAACAGCAGAGAGAGGAAACAGCAGAAAGCTTTCTCAGATTCAGAACGGATCTCCCCCAAGAGGAAGAGGGAGAGAGAAGGCTTTGCTCTGCAGTTGCGTTGCCCCTCTATCAGAGTTGGAACTACAGTTCCCAGAATGCAGCAGTGAGGCATTTACCCTCACTCATACGATCAGACCTTTAATGCAGCAGTGAGGAATACCCTCACACAGATGGTCAGACCTTTCAATCCGAACAGAGAACAGGAAAAAAAACCCAGAACTCTTTGTTTACGGCTCTACCAGGGTGGGGTGTGGGGGAGGCTTATGGCAAAACACACTACCACCAGTGTTCCCTCTAAGCTGAGTTAGTGTGAGCTAGCTCACAGTTTTTTAGCTTCTAGCTCACAGATTTTTGTCTTAGCTCAGGAAGGATGGCTCCAGAGCAAACTAATTTATACAGTAGCCAAATCGCTCACTCACAACTTTAATGCCAGTAGCTCACAAAGTAGAATTTTTGCTCACAAGATTCCACAGCTTAGAGGGAACATTTAAGCCCAGAGGTACCTTAATTTGTTTGAAGCCGGCTGCTGAGTTCCACTCCATGGTGGGACAGGTTTATTTGAAGTCTTTTTGCCAGCTCACCAGGGAACCTCCCCCCTATGAGCAGACTCGAGAGCTCCTGGATCTTGGTGTGCACCTGAAGCGTCAAGTTGTCTCACATGGCAGAGGTCCCCTGACCGTGGCAAATCTCGGTGGAACCTCCAGATTTGTAAGACACAAAGGGTGCCTCTGGTTGTGTTTCCCAGCCCAATTTGAGAAACACACAACACAGTCCTGTCGAGAGGAATTCACTAGAATATTTATTAATTAATAAAGGAAGAGTACAGATCTCAAGTTCTGGAACCCCTGAATACCCAACAGACTCTTCGAGTGTGACAATGGGTGACATAGGATTTTATACTCAAGATGACACACACAAATAAAACAAGATTATTGGTTCCATCAAAGATCAGCACTCTGACCTAACAGGTCTCTCATTTACAAGGTGCCATTGCAGTTATAGCTGGCCTGCCGAGGCCATAAGCCTCAGCAAAAATAGCATGTCAACATTTTGTTCTTTCATCATTTTACCTTCCCAGCATGCATCCAAGCAACAGTCACAAATGAACCAAAGTTAATACCTGAATACATTCATGATGTTAGAATCATAAATGGCACTTAACATATGCACCATGGAAGTGCTAAGTGCACCCACCAAGTCAAACCTGTTAGTGGCAGAGTATAAAGTGTTTCATAAACTCTGCGTACAACACAACAGTGAAATTGTGTATGTGCTTGTGAAGGGAGTTTCCATTTAAACCTAATGACCCTTTTCTTAGGGGTGTGCATGCACACTTCTCCATGTATGTATCTGAAGAAGTGTGCATGCAGACAAAATTAAACTTCGTTGGTCTTAAAAGTGCCACTGGACTCAAACTTTGTTCTGTTGCTTGAGGCCAGGCACACAACCGGCCTGAATTGGTCTTCCTGTCGTTTCTCTCCTTTGGTCAGGGCTTAGCGGTGTAATGTGCTAAATTATCACTTTGACGTTTTCTGGGTTTCAGAATCTACCAGAAGGAATGAGCCTTGATGTCTGCCAGACAGTTTAATTTATGATAGGGTTTTGCAGAGTCAATTCTTTACCTTTTGACTAAACCACGTCACCAAATTCATGCCCCCCCCCCCAGCATTATTATCTCCAAGGACATTATTCTCTCCAAGGAACAGCTGCCTGTGGCCCTCATATGTCAAATGCATTTGGCCTTTCTTACAAACCCACTGAAACAGAAGATGAGAAGTTGTAAATCTGAGAGGGGAAGATTTCCTCCGTTTTTCTAAAATGTGCCCTTGTACTTTGTATCCAAAACACAGTTTTTGTTGGGTGTCCCCTCACTAAATGCTTGTTTAATGTTTGAAGTGTTTTAATAATATTTCTAAACAGATGTCCATAGTAAATATATTTTAAAAAACAAAGCTCCCATGACCGTCCCTTAGAAATTTCCAGCTGCTTTGAATTATTGTTGTTGTTGTTATGAATTGTCACAGTCATATATTTCAATGGTAGATGGTGTTTTGCAATTCAGGATCTAGCCAAGTTCTTAGGAATTGCAGAAGTATAATGTGCTAAATTATCATTTTGATGTTTTCTGGGTTTCAGAATTTACCAGAAGGAATGAGCCTTGATGTCTGCAGACAGTTTCATTTATGATAGGGTTTTGCAGAGTCAATTCTTTCCCTTTCCTTTTTGACTAAACCACATCAGCAAATTCATGCCCCCCCCCAGCATTATTCTCTCCAAGGAACAGCTGCCTGTGGCCCTTGTATGTCAAATGCATTTGGCCTTTCTTAGAAACCCACTGAAACAGAAGATGATAAGTTATAAATCTGAGAGGGGAAGGTTTCCTCCGTTTTTCTAAAATGTGCCCTTGTACTTTGTATCCAAAACACAGTTTTTGTTGGGTGTCCCCTCACTAAATGCTTGTTTAATGTTTGAAGTGTTTTAATAATATTTCTAAACAGATGTCCATAGTAAATATATTTTAAAAAACAAAGCTCCCATGACCGTCCCTTAGAAATTTCCAGCTGCTTTGAATTATTGTTGTTGTTGTTATGAATTGTCACAGTCATATATTTCAATGGTAGATGGTGTTTTGCAATTCAGGATCTAGCCAAGTTCTTAGGAATTGCAGAAGTATCTTTGCAACACTGTCTTCTGGAGCTGAGCTGGTGTTATTTGCTCAATGCCCAGAATGTCCAGGTGTTTATTGAGGCTTCCAGGGGCTCCAGTGACAACTGGCATGATGGTCACCTTCTTTCCCCAGAGGCTCTCTAACTCTATTCGTAGGTCTTTATATTTTGTGATCTTCTCCTGTTCTTCCTTTTCTATTCTGCTGTTTCCTTGGATAGCAGTGTGAATGATCCAAACCCTATTTCTCTTTTTTCCCCTACAGTTGTGATATCAGGGGTCTCTGCTCCAGGAATTTATCTGTTTGTAATCTGAAGTCCCAAAGAATCTTTGTTCCCTCATTCTACATGATGTTGTCTGGTTTGTGCTCCCATGAATTTCTGGCTGAGATTGCAAAGATTCCGGTGCAACATAGCTGCAACCCTATCATGATGTTCTTTATAGTCAGTTTGAACAACTTTACTTCAGGCACTGACCATGTGGTTGACTGTTTCTTCCATTGTCTTGCAGAGTTGACATTTGCGGTCATCACTGGTCTTCTGTTTCTTTCTCCAAATGTCCATTTTGGAACCACTTCCAGGTGTTTTCATTATCAACTTTGTTCTCTGTGTCTTTCAGATATTGTCCATGCAAGTGCTTTTCCTCCCAGTTGTCAAAGCTTCTCTTTGCTTTTCTTGCTGTAGTCGTTCAGTGCTCATTTTTCTTCAATTGCTTACTTAATTTTCAGAAGACACCTTCCACCTAATTTTCTTCATAATATGATCAACATCACTTCTAGGGTATAGTGAGTGATGCATCATCATCTTGCGAGTTTTGTGATCTATTGCTTCTAATTCTGCTTTTTTCCAATCGATAATGCCAGCTGTGTATCTTAGAACTGAGACTGCCCACATGTTAACTGCCCTTACCATGTTGCCTCCATATAATTTTGTTCACAATATCTTTTTAACTCTTTGGCAGAACAGTTTGTTTGTAACTTTCTTAACAGGGGTATGTTCAATGTTGTCATCTTCCAAAATTCCAAGATATTTGTAGTTTTCTTCAAAGCCCAGTATTCTGATGTTGTTTAGTACCCTGATTTCTTCCTGTTCAGTGATCTTTCTTCTATGCAGTCTCATACTTGTCTTGTATTCAATGTCTCATACTTGTCAAGGCCAAATTCCATTGTTATATCTTTACTGGATATCTGAACTGTATTTAATAAAGAATCAGTCTCTGATTATGACTTTGCATACATTTTCAAGTCATCCATATACAATAAGTGTGAAATTTTGGGGCATGTCTTTGAAAGCTGGTATCCTAGGCCTTTGCTGTTGAGAATGATGGTGAAGGGTATTAGGGTAATGACAAAAAGCAACAGTGATAGTGAGTCTCCTTGGAAAATTCCTCATTTGATATTAACACTTCCAGTTTCTTCTCCATTCACAGTCAACCTGGTGTTCCATTTACTCATGGCATTTTTGATAAACGTTACTACCGTTTTGCTGATGCCTACCATTACTGGTGCTTTCAGGGTCCATGTATGAGGGAGTGAATCAAATGTGACATTCAGGTTGGTGTTCCACCTTTTACAATATCGTAAGACCATTTTGTCAATCAGTAACTGATCTTTAGTGCCTTGGGATTTTCAGAAAATTCCTTTTTGTTCATGTGGTAAAATTGAATTGAGCTGTAGATATTCTTGAATGGAATTGGCTACACTTCCTATCGGTAGTTTAAAAGTTGCTGGGAGGCAGGTAGTAGGGCAGAAGTTGTCCGGCTTTGCTCCTTTCTCTTTGTTCTTCAGAATGAGAAATGTCCTGCTAGCTGTTACCCAATCTTCGTATTTCATCTTAAAGCGCAGCCTCACGTTGGAACTGCACTTGCATGGGCCAGCTACCGACATTTTCTTTCGTAGCTTACTTTGAAACGCCAAAGGGGGGCACGCCACCCTGACAGATCCGGCGCATGTGCAGGTTTCCCCGACCAAATGTATCGCGTGCTCTAGGGTGGGGCACCTCCATCCCCTCAGTTCCGTTTTCACTACCATGAGACTAGGATGTCTTCTGAGTAGCTCTGTGTATACTCCGTTGATTAAAGAGGTTTATCACTCTTTGCTGCGAGTTCCAGTTTGCAGTTCCTTCTGCTTTTTGAGGATCCACTCCTCGGGACATTGTCTTTTGAAAATCGTATAGTGCTTGTGGCCCCTCCATGGGGGCCAAGGCACTCTTTAAAGAAATGTGTGAAATGCACAACTAAGACGCCAAATAGCGACGAGCAGGATCTGTGTCTCTGATGCCTTAAAAAAAGTAAAGGCAAAGGTTCCCTTGCTCGAAAGCCAGTCCGACTCTAGGGTTGCGGTGCTCATCTCTGTTTCAAAGCCGAAGAGCCAGCGCTGTCCGAAGACGTTTCCGTGGGCATGTGGCCGGCATGACTAGACACAGAGGCGCACGGAATGGTGTTCCCTTCCCACCGAAGTGGCCCCTATTTATCTACTTGCAATTTCTTGCTTTCGAACTGCTAGGTTGGCAGGAGCTGGAACTAGAGAAGGGAGCTCACTCCGTCATGCGGCAACCCGGGTCTCGAACTGCTGAACTACAGACCTTCCACAGCCTGCAGTTCAGCGTCTTAACCCCTTGAGCCACTGCAGCTCCTATGCCTTAGGGAATCGCATGAAGTGACTGTGTGTCAGATCTGCCAATGTTTCCCCCCGAAAGCACGCTCTAACTGAGCCTCATGCTTAAAGGCAGCACTTTGGGAGAAGGTGCTGTCTGCCTCGGTCCCAGCCAAGTCCGCTCCATCCTCGGGACCTTCGGCTTCAGTTCCGATCCCCTCAGCTCCAACTCTTGAACTGGGCTCCAGACCTCCCTCCGCCTGCTCTGTTTCTACTGGTTTGGTTTCGGTATCTAAACTGTTTTCTCCTAAGAGGGCCGCCTCAGTTGCTCCCAAGGCTGAGTCTAGACACACGCCACCAGCACGAGTGGAGCTACATGCTAAGACACGTTCCCGCTCAGAACGGTAGAATTTGTCTTAATAGGGACATGAGGATATATTCTATTACAGATAAGATTAAACTATAATAGGTCAATAGTCTACATAGTGAAAAGTAGTGTTAAAAGGTCTGCCAAAAGCTCAGAACAGTAGAATTTGTCTTAATAGGGACATGAGGATATATTCTATTACAGATAAGATTAAACTATAATAGGTCAATAGTCTACATAGTGAAAAGTAGTGTTAAAAGGTCTGCCAAAGCTTAATATTTATCTGATTTATTGCTAAAAAAATTTTTTCTCCGAAATATAAGGATATCCAGTACAACAGAATGAGAAATGTCCTGCTAGCTGTTATCCAATCTTCGTATTTCATCTTATAGTGCAGCCTCACGTTGGGACTGCACTTGCATGGGCCAGCTCCCGACATTTTCTTTCGTAGCTTACTTTAAAACTCCAAAGGGGGGCACGCCACCCTGACAGATCCGGCGCATGTGCAGGTTTCTCCTGCCACATCCATCGCATGCTCTAGGGTGGGCACCTCCATCCCGTCAGTTCCATTTTCACCACCATAAGACTAGGATATCTTCTGAGTAGCTCTGTGTATACTCCGTTTATCACTCTTTGAGGTTTATCACTCTTTGCTGCGAATTCCAGTTTGTATTTCCTTCTGCTTTTTGAGGATCCACTCCTCGGGACACATCGGCTTTTGAAAATCGTATAGTGCTTGTGGCCCCTCCATGGGGGCCAAGGCACTCTTTAAAGAAATGTGTGAAATGCGCAACGAATAGCGAGGAGCAGGATCTGTGTCTCTGATGCCTTAGGGAATCGCATAAAGTGACTGTGTGCCAGAACTGCCAACGTTTCCCCCCGAAAGCACGCTCTAACAGAGCCTCGTGCTTAAAGGCAGCACTTTGGGAGAAGGTGCTGTCTGCCTCGGTCCCAGCCAAGTCCGCTCCATCCTCGGGACCTTCGGCTTCGGTTCTGATCCCCTCAGCTCCGACTGTTGAACTGGGCTCCAGGCCTCCCTCAGCCTGCTCGGTTTCTACTGGTTTGGTTTCGGTATCCAAACCGTTTCCCCCTAAGAGGGCCTCCTCGGTTGCTCCCAAGGCTGAGTCTATACACACGCCACCAGCACGAGTGGAGCTACGTGCTAAGACACGTTCCTGCTCAGAACTGCCAGCCACGAAGCATAAAAAAAACCCAAGCTCAAGGAAATACCTGCCTTTGATTCAAAGCCTGCCAGGGTCACCGGGCAGAAGGAGCAGGGTTCAGATTTGGTCATTATCGTGGTTCTACCACGTACTCCTTCGCCCCATCTACCCTCCTTAGCTGGTTCCCTCTTGGACCCTGACGACGAGGAACGGGGAAGCATCCTGGGAGCCCAACCTCTGTCCTCGGATGTGGGACCCTCACTCTCGTGGAGACCAGCGGACCCACCTGGTCCTTTGCACTCTATGTCTCCCTTGTACTTGGAAAGATGGGATTTCCACGCTTCCCTTGATGTTGGAAACCCTCATGAGACACCACCACCCCCAAACCCCTGACTTCTTGCCTCCTAGGCTTTCTCTCTAGGAAGATGGCCTTTCTGGTGGCGGTTACATCTGCCAGGAGGGTGAGTGAGCTGGCTGCTCTTGGGTCTGACCCACCTTTCCTTAAGGTATTTCAGGAACAGTAGTCCTAGAATCGTAGAATCACAGAATTGGAAGGGGCCACAAGAGGCCACCTAGTCCAACCCCCTGCTCAATGCAGGATCAGCCTAGAGCATCCCTGACAAGTGTTTGTCCAGACGCTGCTTAAAGACTGCCAGTGAGGGGGGGGGGGACTCACCACCTCCCGAGGCAGCCCATTCCACTGTTACACAACTCTTACTGGAAAAAAAGTTTCCCCTAAGATCCTTCACTGTAGTTCAGATTTCCATCCCAAAGTGGTCTCCAGGTTTCATCTAACCCAGGAGGTGGTCCTTCCAGTATTTTCCCATTCTCTCAGCTCAGAAGCAGCATCATTCCTTCACGTGCTCGATGTGAGGAGAGCTCTCCTTTATTCTCTTAGCAGGACCAGACCCTTTAGGAAAAATAAAGCTTTATTTGTGTGTTACTGGGGCCCAAAGAAGGGTAGGGTTGCCTCATCCCAGTCCATCTTCTTACAGCACTTCAGGCAGGCATTGTCCTCTTGATGTGAAGGCACGTTCCACCAGGGCACAGGACACGTCAGCCGCTTTCCACTGCAGAGTCCCTCTTCTGGATATCGGCAAAGTGGCTACCTGGGAAACAGAAGACACTGTTGTTAGGCATTATGCCTTAGATCATTGGGCGAGGAAGGATGCGGGTGTTGGCAAGGCTGTCTGTCAGTCCCTTTTCCAATGAGAGCCTTACCCCACCACTAAGGGTTCCAATGTGGGGCCGCGCTAGAAGACAGAAGATGAAAACAGAGTTGCACTTATCTGTAACTGTTGTTCACCCATGTCTTCTGTGTAGACACACATTCCCTCCCTCCTACCCCGCTCTCACAGGTTCTTCACAGACTTGTGGTGATGCTTGCAGAAACCTAGAGCACGTGACGTGCATGGCGGGAAAATCTGTTCGTGCACTGGCTCTGTCAGGGTGGTGCACTCCTTTTGGAGTTTTAAAGTAAGCTACAAAAGAAAATGTCCGCAGCTGGCCTGCGCAAGCGCAGTCCCAATGTGTATCTGCACAGAAGATGTTGATGAACAACAGTTACACGTAAGTGCAACTCTGTTTTCTGCTGCTTTAGAACAGAGCACATCGGTAAGCTGTTGCACCAATCGTAATGAAGACTTGTCAGCTTTTTAAGCCAGTAGATGTGAACTTAATCTCTTCCAGGTGCTGTCCTGTTTTTCACTTTCTTCTATTGTTTTTGCGGGCTTTCTGGGTTATTGTAAGATCCTCCATTTGATTTCCTTTCAGTTTGTTTTCCACATCTATGATCCGGGTGGCTTTTTTATTGTATTCTTTTAAGTCTTCCCAGAGTTCTTTCCAGATGGTTGTTGTCTTTTTTCCCTCTGGTTTTAGTTCTACTTTTTCATCTCCCTCTAGTGATTTCTAGTTAGTCTGGAATTGGAAGTTTTGTCTGTATTGCTGGATCCTACTGTTGTACCTCTTAATCTTTTTGGATATTGCAACAATTTATTATTGTTGTTGTTGATGTTGTTAGTAGTAGTAGTAGTAGCCAACATTTCTTACTGGGAGTTAAAGTGGATTATAAATGTGAAAAAAATCAGTCAATCAGTAGGCAGATTACAAGACATGATAACATTTGAGTCCAACAGATTCCTAGTAAGATAATGCAGTTGGGCTGGGATTGTAGAACATGACAAAACACAAGGAAACATACCTGTTTAAGGCCACAAGACATTTAGCGAAGGAAAAACTTTATTTCCAATAAAAGTCACCTCCTGAGCGGATCTATTAACCGCAGCACTGAAGCAGATCCATTAAACTACAAAAATGTCCTCCTAAACATCCTGTGAAACAACTTGTAAAAAGCTTTCCTGGAGAGGACTGGTGTGGACGTGCAATAGTGAAGTACCATCTGGGCTTTTGTGTAGCCTCCCTAATGCCACCATCAGTTATTGGAGGGTGGATGCCGTCCTGTGCTCATTGTAGCAAAGGCAGGATAAAAATATGGGAGACACACATTTTCATCTTTTCTTCATTTCATCATCATGTACTGTATCTAGATTTCATTGTCATTTCAGTTCTACAACAGAACTATAAGATCCTCTCTGTCTCCAGATTTTGTCTGTGTTGCCTGTTTCATACTGCTGAAACTGCAAAAGCTGAGATTCTTCTTTAGTTAGAAGTAATGCTATCATAAAAGCTGTGTAGGGATTAGCGGACATGGTAGGAATTAAAAACTCTGTGTATAGCGTCCCAGTAATAATAATAAAGAAGCTGTGGTGGCTCAAGTGGTTAAGACGCTGAACTGCAGGCTGTGGAAGGTCGGTAGTTCAGCAAGGCAGGATAAAAATATGGGAGACACACATTTTCATCTTTTCTTCATTTCATCATCATGTACTGTATCTAGATTTCATTGTCATTTCAGTTGGATAAAAATGTGGGAGACACACATTTTTCATCTTTTCTTCATTTCATCAGCATGCTGTATCTAGATTTCATTGTCATTTCAGTTCTACAACAGAACTATAAGATCCTCTCTGTCTCCAGATTTTGTCTGTGTTGCCTGTTTCGTACTGCTGAAACTGCAAAAGCTGAGATTCTTCTTTAGTTAGAAGTAATGCTATCATAAAAGCTGTGTAGGGATTAGCAGACATGGTAGGAATTAAAAACTGTGTATAGCGTCCCAGTAATAACAATGTGCTGGGTGTTTTGCTGTAGTTGGCGGATCATTGTCTTTCATCCTTAGAATAACTTTGTCAGGGGGTGGGTTTAGTGAAAAAAGGAAACGCCCATTAAATAGAAACGAGAAGAATACAGTTATGAAAATAATAGGTTCAGGAAACACAAAGCAGCGAAATAAAATCGTATTAATGAGAAAATATATGCATGGCTGGTATTCAGTGAAGATCAGAAACTATAGTGGAGGGATAAATCTTGGGGCAGCAAAAGATTTTAAACAAATGAAGTTGTCACTAGAAGCGTGGCGCACTATGCAAAAGTAAAGCAGGGATGTGGATTGGTGTTTGGTGACTCCTTCCTCTCACGCTGTGTTCCAGAGATGTGGAGACATGCAGCGTCTCTCTCGTTCAGCTTTCGCTCCAGCAGAGGGTGGGAAACTGGGTCCAGGAATGCTGTGCCCCTCAGGTGTTCTGGAGGCTGCAGCCGAGATACCCCCACAGTAAATAAGAAAGGGAGGGACAGAAGTGGTTTGTCTGTGACAAGCGAGTGCATGAACATTCCACCCAACCCACCCTCCCCACAGCATGATCGAAAGCTTCCTGTTTTGGGAGGCCAAGTTCCATTTTGCTGTGGCATCTCTCCAGGCACCCTGGGTGAACTGGAGTTTGTTTTCTCCTCACAAACAGGTATTCTAACCTAAACTTCTCTTTGTGGGTAGGAAACTCTGGATTGCCGAGAGGCTAATATTCAGAGATCCACTGATTCAGAGCTTGATTTGAGGCTTCCCAAATAGGGATGCCAGCCTCCAGGTGGGACTTGGGGATTCCCTGGAATTACAGCTCCTCTCCAAACAACAGAGGTCACTTTCCCCTGGAGAAAAGGGATGTTTTGGAGGGTGGACTTTATGGCATTGTACCCCAATTGATTGTAATTGGGATTGTAATCCCAATTGGAGCTGCGGTGGCTCAAGTGGTTAAGACGCTGAACTGCAGGCTGTGGAAGGTCGGTAGTTCAGCAGTTCGAGACCCGAGTGTGCCACATGGACGGAGTGAGCTCCCGTCTCTAGTTCCAGCTCTTGCCAACCTAGCAGTTCGAAAGCAAGAAATTGCAAGTAGATAAATAGGTACCACTTCGGTGTGCCTTGGTGTTTACTCATGCCGGCCACATGAACATGGAAACGTCTTCGGACAGCCCTGGCTCTTCGGCTTTGAAACGGAGATGAGCACCGCAACCCTAGAGTTGGATTTGACTGGCTTTCGAGCAAGGGAACCTTTACTTTTACCCAATGAGGCCCCTGCCCTGCCCTGGCTCCACCCCCAAATCATCAGGAATTTCCCAACCTGCATCTGGCAACTCTACCCCCCCCACAATCTCCTGCCGGTAGCCAGGAGGGACCTGGCAACCCTATTCCCAAACCAGGAACTGTCAATCATACTGCACCTGCTAGGTGGGGGTGGGTGGGGAGGCACAAGTGGAGCGTGTGAGCAGAGCAGCGTTCAGGGTGGGCGCCCGGAGCGTACAGCCTAGTGTTTGCCGTGATGTCTGAAAGAAGTTGGTAGCTGGCCAGGAAAACATGTTTGAGGACAGAACCAAGATGACAATCGTTCTCACTTTTGGTTGGATCAAGGATTCACCTTGTCGACGGATGGCCTAAAGCACTCACAGCAACGGTTCGGACAGGAGGAGGCAGCCACGCTCCCGGATGTCCTTCTTCTTCAACCAAAGGACTTCAAGGGAGACTCCAGCGTGAATCTGTTGAATGAGAGTTCACCAAGAAATTTGGTTGCAAAGACCAGGGGGTTCTTCAGTCATTGTACGTGTGTTGCCAGGTTAGCACAAAAAAGTGGAGACTGCGCATGGCTGTTGCTGAGAATGGCCACTGCATTTTTCTTGATTGCATTTGAATTTTTCATAATAATATTACACTCTGTTGCTGCCGTTTTGTGGATTTTTGACCCCTACTGTTTACAGCTCCTCCCCTGGACCGAAGGACCTCTCTGTAGACCACATGGGTGGTTCTGCCCTCAGGTGCTAGGATCACCAGGCTGCTTGGTGAGCTCACCCTGGAGCAGGCCACATAGAACTAAGATATAGATAGGGGCTCTGGGGCAAGTGATGCTCTGTCTTCTTGGTGCTCGGGGGGGCCAACAGTGGGAGGGCTTCTAATGTCCTGGCCCCACTGGTGGACCTCCTGATGGCACCTGGTATTTTTGGCCACTGTGTGACAGAGTGTTGGACGGATGGACGGATGGACCTTTGGCCTGATCCAACATTGGCGCCTCTTATGTTCTTATGTTCTTAACTGTTCTTAACTGAGCCGCTCACTGTCCATTTAAGAAGCAGTTCTGCAGCTGACCAATCAGAGAGTGGGAGGTGCAAGGAGGCAGCCATCTGGCAGCTGCATAGGAATCAATGGGGGGAGCACATTTTCCCCCTTTTGACCCTCGTAGGGGTCGGATTTCTAAAAATCCCTTCTTAGTGAGCATCTACGCCATGGTAGGAGTGCTCTCCCTGAATTTGGTGTTTGGCCTGGGCATTGATTTTACGGTGAGGGGACTTTCTTTTATATATATAGATTAAAAACTTGTAGTCTGTGGGTACCACATGATGTTTGTTTTTATGGCAGCAGACTTAACACAGCTACCCAGCTGGAAGTACCTGGACAAGCAATACGGTTCGTGGGTTTGGATGGCAGTTTCTTCCACCATTGTGCTTCTGTATCCCTGTTGTGGGCAGCAACTTGAAAGGTTCTCTAATGGCTGCCACCAATCTGGTATGGGTCTTCTCGGGAGGGCCCAGAGCACCCACCCTACCCTACCCCTTTGTACACTCTTTTCCCCATTATAAGTGTCTGAATGAGGCGTGAGGACTCAGGCAGAGTAACAAACTCTTTTTATTAAAGAGATTTAATAACAATGGGTCTGGCTATACTGTACCCACAGCTCCCGCTGGTGCACAACATTTCAGAGGCCAGCTCAGAGGTTTTCTGCTTCAGCTCATAACCAAGGTCCATAGGACACAATGGAGGATGGGGGCGCCTCCTTCTGAGGCCCATAGAACTGGATCCCCGGGTCCAATCTTTTTGAAACTTGGGGGGGGGGTTGAGGAGAGGCACCAGCAGCTGTGCTTCTGGTGCTTCTACCTAAAAAAACAGCCCCGCCCCCGAACCCCAGATACCCCTAGAGTGATTCTCCATTATAGCCTATGGGGCCCATTAACTATAATGTTCCCCATAGGCTATAACTGAACCAGGGGGGGAAAAAGATTTATTTATTTTTTGCACACCGCCGTTATGTTTTTCAGTATGATTTGTAAACTGCCTTGAGTCACAGGGAAAAGTGGGATAGGAGACCAAGCCCTCTGAGGAAAGGCTGAGGGACTTGGGAATGTTTACTCTGGAGAAGAGGAGGTTGAGGGGGGACAGGATGGCTCTCTTGAAGGGCTGTCACTTAGAGGAGGAGGGCGGGGAGCTGTTCCTGTTGGCAGCAGAGGAAGGACTTGCAAGAATGGGTTTAAATTAAGGGCGGGAAGGGACCGGCTGGATCTTAGGGAAAGCTTTTTGACAGACAGAGTTGTGCCACAGTGGAATCGGCTGTCTTGGGAGGTGGTGAGCTCCCCCTCTCTGGCAGTCTTGAAACAGCGGCTGGACAAACGCGTGTAAGGAACCCGAGAACCCTCCGGCCAGTCCCCTGCCGCTGCCGCCCCCCCTCTGCTATCGGCCCCACCCAGCCCACCTTGCAGGGTGGCTGTTCTTGTCATGCGGCGGGGGATGAATCCCGGTGGGAGCCTCCTCCCCCTCCTCCGCGGCACCTCCCGGAGCTCCCACCGACCACCTTGCAGCAGTTCTGGGCACCTTGTGGCTGCCTCTGCACATGCCCAGCTGGTGGTGGTGGTGGCACATGCCCAGTGTGGCTCGCCGAACCTATGCCTCCCCCCCCGCGCACCTGTTGCTCGCCCACCTGGGTCACCAGCACCAGCAGTGGGTTGGGGGCTGAGCAGGAGGGGGGGCCTCCACAGCCACCCCCACATGGCACTGGGGTCCAGTTTGGTGCCCTAAGGGCCGTCCCGCGCTCTAGGCGAGTGCCTAGTTCACCTAGCGGGTGAGCCAGCCCTGCTTATGAGATGCCCAGTAAAGGAAACCATAGTTTTTGGTGTGAAATGAAACACCTCCTTTGACTGATTTTGCCTGCTCTGCAAATCTGTAATCCAAGTTCACCTTCCTTCTCTCTTCTCTTTCTCAGCCAAAAGGAGCGAATTTTGTGAGCCGGAAGCAATCAGCTTATGAGCCTCTGTGCGGGCTGCCGAACAAAGGCACTCTTGGGGAGGTAAGTGATCCAACTCTGTTTTCTTGGCCATATATTTACATTCCCCTGGGTTGGTGAACTGGTTGCTGCACCAGCCACCTGAAAGCGTAGTTCGGTTGGTAGGAAGCAGAATCTAATTATGAGCTCATAAACCTAAAAGTGTCATCCGTCAAAGCATTTTCATGTTTGGGGCTGAAATTGGCTGGCACGTTATTCTGCAGCAACAGAGGGAGAAAATCCGAAAAGGTGAGGGCTTTTCGTGGGTTTTTTTTCCCATGGAGAGGCATGGTTCCACTGAGGTCCGCAGAGACTGCTTCCCTCTGAATGAAAATTCCAGTGTTTAATATGATTGTATCCAAATCAGTCCTAGCAACTTCCCCCCTTCAAGGGGGTAAACTCTTTGGGGTGTGTCTCAAGGATATACTGGCAGATGTAGGGACCTTGCAGAAAAAGGAAGGTATCATCATCATCATCATCATCATCATCATCATCATCATCATCATCATCATCATCATCATCATCATCATTACATTCCATTTGTATACTGCTCACCCCCTGAGGGCTCTGAGTGGTTCACATTAAGAACATAAGAACATAAGAACATAAGAGATGCCAATGTTGGATCAGGCCAAAGGCCCATCCAGTCCAACACTCTGTATCCCACAGTGGCCAGAAATACCAGTGCCATCAGGAGGTCCACCAGTGGGGCCAGGACATTAGAAGCCCTCCCACTGTTGACCCCCCCCAAGCACCAAGATGACAGAGCATCACTTGCCCCAGAGTCCCTATCTATACCTTGTGGCTAATAGCCACTGATGGACCTCTGCTCCATATGCTTATCTAATTCCCTCTTGAAGCCGTCCATGCTTGTAGCTGCCACCACTTCCTGTGGCAGTGAATTCCAAGTGTTAATCACTCTTTGGGTGAAGAAGTACTTCCTTTTATCCGTTCTAACCCGACCGCTCAGCAATTTCATGGAGTGCCCACGGGTTCTTGTATTGTGAGAAAGGGAGAAAAGTACCTCTTTCTCTACCTGCTCTTTCCCATGCATAATCTTATAAACCTCAATCATGTCACCCCTCAGTCGTCGTTTCTCCAAGCTAAAGAGCCCTAAGCGCCTTAACCGTTCCTCATAGGGAAAGTGTTCCAACCCTTTTATCATTCGAGTTGCTCTTTTCTGCACTTTTTCCAAAGC
>NW_015164733.1:16443-17945 GCF_001447785.1 Gekko japonicus
CATTCCATTTATATCCCGCTCGAACCCCGAAGGGTCTCTGAGCGGCTTACACACAATCATGGGTTCCTGACTAAGGCCACAATGATACGGGGGTGTGACTTCCTACCAGCACCCGGCAGCAGGGCTTGTTGTTGGAGTCTGGCTTCTTCCGGCGGCCTCGGGTGTCGGCGCTCCACTTCCAGTGTCCCGGGGCAGATTTCTTCCTGTTCCGTGGCTTCCTCCGGCGGGCTCCTCCAGTGCACGGCCCCGCGACCGCCGCAGCTCCGACCATCGTCCTTTTCGGATCCGTCATGCTGCGCCGACACGCCGCCGTATAATTGTGGCGTACCCATAAAGTGTAGGGCCACTACGCTGAGGCAGGAAACAGCAGACCGCCTCTGAATGTCTCTTGCCTTGCAAGCCCTACGGGGACGCCGTAAGGTAGCGGCGACTTGATGGTACTTTCCACCACTACCAACACGACACGTGGGTGTTGATTACAAATACAAGAGAAGATTCTTGGTGGTTCCCACCTCCCCTAGCTGGTTTCACCTTTCTCCAAGCTGTAAGGAAGATGTTTCTGCTTGGTAGCCACCGTAAACTGCCTGCTAGAGATTGGAACAGTAGAACTGGGAGAGGTTCTGAGACCTCTCCATATTGTATGGGATGGCGAAGGAAGACTGGAGATCGGAGTTCCCTTCTGGACCTCAAGATTATTTGTTTGTTTATTGTTGAGATTTTTACCCCACCCTACCCCACAAGCAGGAGCTGCGGTGGCTCAAGTGTCCATATTGTATGGGATGGCGAAGGAAGACTGGAGATCGGAGTTCCCTTCTGGACCTCAAGATTATTTGTTTGTTTATTGTTGAGATTTTTACCCCACCCTACCCCACAAGCAGGAGCTGCGGTGGCTCAAGTGGTTAAGACGCTGAACTGCAGGCTGTGAAAGGTCAGTAGTTCAGCAGTTCGAGACCCGGGTGCCGCATGATGGAGTGAGCTCCCATCTCGAGTTCCAGCTCCTGCCAACCTAGCAGTTCGAAAGCAAGAAATTGCAAGTAGATAAATAGGTACCACTTCGGTGGGAAGGTAACAGCGTTCCCTTGCTTGAAAGCCAGTCGAATCCGACTCTAGGGTTGCAGTGCTCATCTCCGTTTCATAGCTGATGAGCCAGCGCTGTCCGAAGACGTTTCCGTGGTCATATGGCCAGCATGACTAAACGTCAAGGCACACGGAACGCTGTTACCTTCCCACCGAAGTGGTACCTATTTATCTATTTATCGGGCCCCGGGGGGAACCCCACCCCGGGGGGAACCCCACCCCGACATGCACATCACCCAGAAGTGACGTTAGGACGCCAGGCATGCTGGGGGCGGGGCCACGACCATCCAAGGGAAAACCATAGAGTTTTCCCTCGGATGACCACGGCCCAGTCCCCAGCGTGCCCGGCGTGGTCGCGTCACTTCCGGGTGATGCGCACGTCGGGGTGGGGTTCTCCCTGGGGGCCGCTCCGCTGGCGGAGGGGG
>NW_015164733.1:18377-19721 GCF_001447785.1 Gekko japonicus
TCTTCCTCTTCTTCTTCTTCATTTTTTATTATTATTTATTTATTTCCTTCAATTTATATATCGCTCACCCCCTAAGGGCTCTGAGCGGTTTACATATTCCATTAATGCCAATCCTAACCTAGGGCCACATACATACAAGGGGGAGAGTGACTAGCCTACCAGGCACCCTTGTAGCGAGTCGTCGTTGTCCGCGGGAGCTCGTCCGATGATGTCCTCCTGGCGCTGGTCTTTGATTGTTGTTACAACTTCCTGGCTGTTGCGACTCCTTCAGGCTTGGACCGAGCGCACGTCCGTGCGTGCTCACTGCCGGCCTCTGTTCAGTAGCCTCCAGCCTGCTGCGTCGCCCTGCCTCCGTGCTTTTTGCCGGCCCAGCCTCCTCTCACTCGCTTTGCCTCGCCAGCCGCCACATTTCGCCGCCGCCGCCGCTCACGCCACTGCTACACGCAAGGGACGGGTACCCCCCCCCCGCTCTAAGAGCAGGAACCCATTTGTCTATTTGCCCTCGGGCTTTCGAGCCGCTGGGTGGGCGGGAGCGGGGACATAGGGCCGGGTGCTCACCCCAGCCGCGGTGGGGCTCGAACAGCCGAAGCTGTTCGGCCAGATGTCAATGCAGGCTTCACTTACCGCCTGCGCCACCGCTCCCTATGACCTTTCCCCTAAAGATGAGAGGGCTGTCTGGGCGTCGTGAATTTCCCCTTCTCTCTGAGAGCCCTCCCCAGAGCCCAGCCTATCGATGACTGAGCTGACCCCAGCTGAGAGGCCTTGACTAAGCAAATGCTCCCCAAAAAGCCTCCTATAGACCAGGCTTTTCCAAACCTCTGAGGAGGGCCATGGAGGCAAGGGCCCATTTCACATCAGGCCACCAGCAGTGCCCCAGTGCCCTGTCCTGGATGGCCCAGGCTGGCCTGATCTTGCCTGATCTCGGAGGCCAAGTAGGGTCAGCCCTGGCCAGTGCTTGGATGGAAGACCACCCATTTATTTATATTTTTATCATTCCATTTATATCCCGCTCGAACCCCGAAGGGTCTCTGAGCGGCTTACACACAATCATTGGTTCCTGACTAAGGCCACAATGATACGGGGGGTGACTTCCTACCAGCACCCAGCAGCAGGGCTTGTTGTTGGAGTCTGGCTTCTTCCGGCGGCCTCGGGTGTCGGCGCTCCACTTCCAGTGTCCCGGGGCAGATTTCTTCCTGTTCTGTGGCTTCCTCCGGCGGGCTCCTCCAGTGCACGGCCCCGCGACCGCCGCAGCTCCGACCATTGTCCTTTTCGGCTCCGTCGTGCTGCGCCGACACGCCGCTGTATAATTGTGGCGTACCCATGAAGTGTAGGGCCACTACGCTG
>NW_015164733.1:20574-28872 GCF_001447785.1 Gekko japonicus
CCCAGTCCCCAGCGTGCCCGGCGTGGTCGCGTCACTTCCGGGTGATGTGCACGTCGGGGTGGGGTTCCCCTTGGGGCCCGATCCGCTGGCGGCGGGGAACGGGTCTCCGGGGCGGGGGTTCCCCGCCCCCTGGGGGGACTTGGGAAGCCTAGTACCAGCACACTACAAAATACCTTTGCTTACAACGACAACCATTCCCCATACAAAGTGCTGTCCCTTGGCTAGCATCAGTCTCCCAGAGTTTTTACCAAAATCCTTACATCCATTGCGGTTCATCATGCTGGAAATGCAGCCGTGCTCCAGGATGGTACCTTCATCCCGTCCCTGTTGCATCAACAGGGTGCCAAAGACATCCAGGTCACAGTCTAAAGCCTGCAGGGATTGAGAGGCAGTTCCTGAGTTAACAAAGCAAAAGATAGTGAGGAATACTCATTTATACACACCAGGTCAGGCTCCTATTCCTATAGGCGAGGTAGGAGAAATTTTGGGGAAGAAGATACTAGATGCAGAGTTTCAAGAGCTTGGCTATCGGGCTCAAAGCCCACCTGGAGGAATCCTCAATAGCTTGTATGATGTGGCCAAGACTCAGTGGCTTCTGCGGCTCCACGAAGCCTTCAAGTCCAGTACAAGAAGAAGAAGAGGAGGAGGAGGAGATTGGATTTATACCCCACCCTACGCTACCCAAAGGAATCTCAGAGCGGCTTACAAACTCCTTCCCCTTCCCCTCCCACGGCACCCTGTGAGGTGGGTGGAGCTGAGAGAGCTCTGACAGAAACTGCTCTTTTTCAAGGACAGCTGTGCCAGAACTACGGCTTGCCCAAGGTCACATCAGCAGTTTCAAGTGGAGGAGTGGGGAATCAAACCCGGTTCTCCCAGATTAGAGTCCACGCCCTTAACCTCGACACCAAAGGAGGCATTGCTAATGATTTGTCATTGCAGATCCAGAAACACATTGCCATGGGTGCAAGCCTCTTGGGATGTGGTACTCATGGGGAAAGTATCACAGAGCGTCAATGGGCTAGCATTCCCAGCCATCTGTTTTGCTCTGTCCATCATTCTGCACAGAATCCAATCTCTCTTTTATTTTTTAAAAAATGTATTGTTGTTCAGTCGCACAGTTGAGTCCAACTCTTCGCGACCCCATGGACCAGATCACGCCAGGCCCTCCTGTCTTCCGCCGTCCTCTGAAGTTGGCTCAACTTCATGTTCGTTGCATCGATGACACTGTCTAACCATCTCATCCTTTGCCGTCCCCGTCTTCTTTGACCTTCAGTCTTTCCCAGCATCAGGGTCTTCTCCAGTGAGTTCTCCCTTCTCATTGGGTGGCCAAAGTATTTGAGCTTCAGTTTCATTATATGGCCTTCCAGGGAACAGTCAGGGTTGATTTCTTTTAGGATTGACTGATTTGATCTCCTTGCAGTCCAAGGGACTCTCAAGAGTCTTCTCCAGCACCATACTTCAAAAGAATCTATTCTTCGGCGCTCGGCCTTCCTTATAGTCCAACTCTCACAGCCATACATGACTACTGGGAATACCATTGCTTTGACCATGCGGACTTTTGTTGGCAGGGTAATGTATACCCTCCTTTTTTCCACAGTTGAGACCCAGAGTGGCTTAAAACTTCATTCTCCTCTCCATTTTTTATCACAACAACCCTGCAAAGTAGGTCAAGTTGAGAGTGTGTGGCAGCCAAAGGCCACCCAGTGGGCTTCCACGGTAGAAGTGGGGATTCAAACCTTGGTCTCTCAGGATCCTCGTCCACCACTCTCTCCAATACTAAGTCTAGGACCTACGGCATCACGGGCAGACGTCAACAGGCCAGGAGGCCCAGCTCTGGATCGGAAAGTGGATCTCCTACTCAGGGCGTCTTCAACAGGCAGAGTTTGCTCAACTTTCACAGTTGGCATTCCCCTACCGGTAATTTTGTGATTTAACATATCCTAAATATAGACATGCCTTTATGTTGGTGCATCTTAACGCTTTACTATCCACAGTCTTGTCAGGTAGATGCGCTGGTATCCCACACTCTGAGAGGACATGCAGTTATGACCTCGACTGCATTGAATCCATTGACCGTGTACTTTTAAGCTGCCCTGAGTTTTTAAAACGCAGACAGGAGCTGATTTCCCCCCTAATTAGTAAGGATTCTGCTTCTCCCAACTGCTGAGACTTCTAGGCGACTGAGCCATGAAGATGGATGGGTTACGTATACGGTCAGTAGACTTTTTGGCTGCTGTTGTTGAAATACGGGAACATTCTAAAGCAACTGTGGGTTGCCTTATGTGGGTAAAGCATTACGTGGGTAGCTTTCCACTAACTGCTGAAACATAAACTTTCAGTGGCTGTTCGAGACCACTGGGTCGCATGAACAGTAATGACAAAGAAAGAAAGAAGAGGCAGAGCGGCTCAGTCAGCAAATGAGGAGCAGCGGAGTCCCAAGGAGAGTGGGTTCCAGCAGATCATAAACTACGTACTTTGGGGTTCCTCTGGTGGACCATTTGTCACTCACAGCAGCAACAGCAACAGCAGCAGCAGGAAGGTTCTTTTTTGGATTCTTCTGTCCTCAGCAGAGAAGACTGAAGCTGCAATGCCCTGATGGCCCAAAGACCTACTTTTTTTTTTTTTTACATTTTTATTTATAATTTTCAAAACGCCCTGGGAGAGGGTATAAGTACAAACAAAAAATAAAGAAGAAAAACAACAACAACACATTTTGGAGTCATACATATATGTTATTATAGCTTACTTTTGTTATTATTTATCCACTTATAAAGTTTTTCCCATCTACGGTTAAACAAAGTATCGTCTCTGTTGTGTAAGATTATAGTCAGCTTATCCATTTCTACCACCTCTAATATCTTGTATATTAATTCTTTCTTAGAGGGAATTCCCTCTTGCTTCCAATACCTGGCAAGAAGAATACGTGCTGCAGTTAATATATATGTGATAAGATGCTTATCATTTCCGGAATATTCATCCGGTATCATGTTTAACAGGAAAAGTTCCGGGGATAATGGTATGTCCCGCTCTACAATATCTAGAATAAATTTATGTACCTTGTACCAAAAACCTCGTGTTATGGAGCATCTCCACCAATTATGATAATAAGTACCCACGTTATTTTTAAGTTTCCAACAATTTCTTGAAAGATTCGGGTAACATTTTGCCAGCTTATCTGGGGATAAATGCCATCTATGGGCCATTTTATACACGTTTTCCTTATTCCCAAAGACCTACTTGATGTCTTCCCACCCATTCCACTGTTTCCAGAATGCACAAGTTCAACCTGGAAAAGGCAACTGATTTGTGTTGCCCCACATCTTGTCTCCGAGGCCATGGTTTTCAGAGCTGGCACAGCGGTTGGTATTCTTCTCCCCAAGGACCAAGACCTGCCTTCTGCCCTCCCAGCCCCTGGTCCAAAGTGGCTCCATCTAATCCAGGCGAAATTGAACAGGAAAACTTCCTAACCTTTGCGTGATATGGACAAGAGAATTGTCGCTCTCTGAACCTCTGTTAGGTCTCGACCTTCCTTCAGCACTTTGACAAGACTGACGGTTGCCCCAGCCCCGTGTCACCACCACAGGCATCCCTTACACGGCTTGCGCCTTGCACCTGCCGACTATGCACAGAGTTCCATGACAGAAATAACGCAATTCTTGCAGCACTGACACGTATTCATGAAACTTTGTTCCTTCAAGATCTTGTACTTGGTAGGGATTAGAAGAGGAGGTGGATATGTTATTCATTGGTGTTGGACTTCCATGATTTGCAAAAGGTCAAAGTAATGCTTGGAACAGACTCTTTTTCATTCATGCCAGAGAGGAACTCTGTTTCAGCAGGTCTCATCTTCCCTCTCTTCTGAACCTCTGTTAGGTCTCGACCGTCCTTCAGCACTTTGACAAGACTGACGGTTGCCCCAGCCCTCTGTCACCACCACAGGCATCTCTTACACTGCTTGCGTCTTGCACCGGCCAATTATGCACAGAGAAATAATACGATTCTTGCAGCACTGAAACGTATTCATGAAACTTTGTTCCTTCAAGATCTTGTACTTGGTAGGGATTAGGAGGTGGATATGTTATTCATTGGTGTTGGACTTCATGATTTGCAAAAGGTCAAAGTAATGCTTGGAACAGACTCTTTTTCATTCATGCCAGAGAGGAACTCTGTTTCAGCAGGTCTCATCTTCCCTCTCTCTGAAGTCACAACATCCCAAATTGAAGGATGTTCGCCTTTTAGACGTGGGCAAGGCACTCCTGATCTGTACCCAGAGGCACCATGGAGTTCCTGTCCTCCAGGTTCATCCTGTCATCCAGGGAATCGACATTCAGCCACCGTCTTAGAGGATGTATTGCTGGCTGAAAAATCAATGTGTGCCAAGGGAATCACTTGATCGCTCAGTGAGAGGAGCTCCAATCTCAGCGGCCTTTGACTCCGGTGCCTTGTTAGTAGACATTTAGAATGCGGCAGCTCAGACTTTGGTGTCGACATTTATCTGCAGCTATAAGATAACTCCTTTGCCTCAGCAAACATCAGCTTTAGGCCAAAGCTTCCATAAATTTTAGCTCCCATTAAACGATTAGCACGGTGTGAGTACTTAGAAGCAGCCAATCGTTCTGTAAAATTTGCAGTAATTTCTGAAAACACACACAGGCAAGTTATAAATTGCCTGGCTAGGGCTGCTAAATTGCACTAATATTTTTCTAAAGTAAATAGCATTATTCCTGCTTGTCAAATGCAGTTTTAAGTATGTGGCTTTAGCCGTTAGACTGCTACCATCTTGTGCTCTTCTTATTGTGTTTGCATGGATTGGTACGTATTGAGGCTATATTTAGTGTACTGGCTGCTGTCTAAAGATTCCTCTAATGTCACAATAACTTTTTCATACTCTGTGGTTCTACAAGGACTTTAAAGAGTTTATTATCCAGTGGGATAATGCCATCTTTGGCTATTTAAGATCCCCCCCCCCCGGAGCAGAACTTCAGAAACTCTGTAAACTTTGACCTCCGACATATATTTGCTTGCTTGTTTTTTTAATCTAAAAACATATATTTGTTTGCTTATTAAGGAATATGTAGTTTATGCTAGTTAATTAAAATTCAAACAGTATACACTGGAAATAGTCAGGAAAGGTCACTCTGTAGGGTTTCAAGGCAAGAGATATTCAGGTATCACCTTCCTTTGTGTCATGACCAATGTTCCCTCTAAGCTGTTGAGTCTTGTGAGCAAAAATTCTACTTTATGAGCTACAGACATTAAAGTTGCGAGCGAGTGATTTGGCTACTGCATAAATTAGTTTGTTCTGGAATCATCCTTCCTGAGCTAAGACAAAAATGTGTGAGCCAGAGGCTAAAAAACTGCGAGCTAGCTCACACTAACTCAGCTTAGAGGGAACACTGGTCATGACCCTGGCCTTCCTTCATGGTCTCCCATCCAGATACTAACCAGGGCTGACCCTGCTTCGTTTCCAGGATCTGATAAGACTGGGCTAGCCCGGGCCATCTGGGTCAGGGCAACCGGGGCTGGATCCAGCCAGCTTTTCCAACCGGCCAGTTCCATTCCTTCCCACAGCTGCTGTCTGAGATGGCTTTTGTGGATCCAGGGCTTGTGGTCCCCCCTGTCAGGAACTTTAGGCAGGTAACACCACATACTCAGGCTTCTCCAGAAGATAAGTGTTTATTGGGTAATTCCAGTACCAAAGTAACTCATGTACAGCTTGTGTTAGGAATGGCCGGTAATATGATGGCCACTGACTTATAGGATATTCAAACTGCCCCCCTCCCAGTTGCAAAGCCAATAGTATTTATTTATTTATTTATTTTATTTTATTTATACCCCGCCCTCTCCGCAATGCGATCTCAGGGCAGCTTACATGGAGGCAAACGCCAATATAAAACATATTTAAAACCATTTAAAATCCCAACAGTACAAAAACATTATTTACAAGTTATTAACTAAAGTGCTCTAGATGTTCAACGAGATATTTCATAGATGGCGTATTTCAACTGTTCAGCATCATCTGCTCCAGGGAAACGCTGATGTTCCCTCATCCAGGGCCAGGTGAAGATGGAATCATAGTGATAGTAGTGGCGGCTCCTACTCATACGCCTGGTGGAAGAGCTCCGTCTTACAGGCCCTGCAGAACTGCACAGGTTCCCGCAGGGCCCAGATCTCCTCCGGTAGTAGGTTTCCGCGCGCACGGGCAAAAGCTAGCAAGCAAGCATTTTTGCGCCTAAACTGTTACATTTCCCAGGCCTGGTGATTTACAGACAGAATACCCACCAAGGTCATTTCTACAGATAGCCAGCTGCCCAGAGACAGGGAAGAGCTGGTACGGCAGAGGAGGGTACCCCCTCTACATTCCAACTCTATGACAGGGCTACCTGACACCCCCTAGCACAATTTTTTTAGACCATAAAGGGGACCTTTCCTCCCTTTCGCCTCAGCAGAAAAACTGGTTGGATCCACCCCATTGTAAATGACCACCAAGTAGAGTGTCTGTTGATTGATCTTGACAACAAAGAATTACGCTGGTAGGTTTCTGTGTGCAAAATTTCCCTGAATCACTGGTTTGGGGAGTGGTTTTTGGTTTCCATATAAGCAAAAGCAATGTGTCTGCTTCCCTGCCCATATCAAGTACCTTTTTGAAAAGACTCTGTGTACAAATCTTCTGTGCTTTGCAACTGGTAAATTGTGTTTATGACGGTACAACTTTTCTGTTGTGTGTGAGAGAGTTCTGTTATTTAAACTGACGGCCTTCTGGGGTTGCCAAATGCCTCGCTGTGCCTACTGTATGAATGTAAAATGGGGAGGCCCACTCTTCTTTATTTGACATTTGAAACGGAGATCTCTCGTGTGAGAGAGAGAATCCCTGAGAATTTCATCCCAGTCGATTGGGAGAAAAATAAAAGGCAGAGCCAGAAACGTGTTGTGCCTTGAATTAGGGGGGACTTTCTTTCCTGTGTGACTGAAACTTGCCATCCGGGATCCCATGGCTGAGGGGTGGAATGCCTGAAAAATTTCACCTTAGCAGGCTAGAAAACAAGTCATAGCTAAAGACGTTTCTCCCGTTGCAACAATGGTAGCAAACAGAATAACAAAAAAAGAACGTGTTGCCATTTATATATTTACTTCATTTCTACCTCAGCTTTCTCTACAACAGGGACCAAAAGTGGTTTGCATCATTCTCCTGTCCTCAGTCTGTCCACACAACAGCCCTATAAGGTAGGTTAGGCTGAGAGTGGGTGACTGGCCGGAGGTTATCCAGCCAACTCTCATGGCAGAGTGGGGATTCGAACCTGGATCTCTCCCAGACACTAGTTGGACCCTCTAATCCACTCTACCATACCAGCTGTGTAGGAATGAGAATTTTTAAAAATGGATTATTATTATTTTTTTAAAAAAAGAGCCAACACTGTAGCCCTCTGCAAGGCTGAAATCAGTGGGCTTAGACTAGAGTAAGTGTGCATGAAACAAAAACAAGGGTGGGAAAATGTGTGGACACACACCCCTCATGCTTTTAAGTGGCGAGATGAACTAGATCCATTAATCTCACTCTTGTGTTGCATCCTGGATACCTTTCCCGAACAGCAAGATGGGGTTTCTTTGTAAAGCCAGGGTAATTTTTTAAAAGCAAAACAATTGTGACTTTAGTGTTCCATCATCACAACAGTATAGAATGAGTACTGTGAGACCTTTGGTAGGAAGAAAGATCAGAGTGCATGGCACCTTTGATAAGGCAAGAATACAAGTCCATTTCTCAAGTTTAGATGTCCCTGGCCTTTCCACTGGGCCATGCTCTGCAAGCAGCTGTTAAAGGGGTATTGTGGGGCCTCTTGTTTCACAGATAACTATCCTCTGGCCTTGCTGAGGTGACAAGCGGATGTGGTTTCTGGGCCCAGGTTGCTGGAAAAGGCATGAAGCTGCCTCATCAGACCCTGGATACATCAAAATCAGCACTGTCTACACAGATGGTCAGCAGCTCTCCCAGATCCCAGGCAGAGATCTTTTCACATCATGTACTGCCAGATCCTTTTAACTGGGGATGCCAGGGGTTGAACCTGGGACCCAGGGGTCGTTTCGTAGAAAAAGAGCTAGGGGAACTCATTAGCATAACTCATTAGCATATGCCACACCCCCTGACATCACCGGAAGTGTGTCATAAGGCCACACCCCCCGCCCCCAACGGTCCCGGCCGCCGCCACCGGCCTTGCCGCTCCACTGCCGAGCCCCATGAGGGGCCCGGCGGTGGACCTGCAAGGCCGGCGGGAGTGCATTGCAGCCCTGCCGAGGCGCTCC
>NW_015164733.1:28978-44326 GCF_001447785.1 Gekko japonicus
GGGGCCTCGTCATGTGCCCCGCCCCCGTACCTCACCTGGGGGAACTGCAATCCCCCGCGATCCCCCCCGAAATGACCTCTGCTGGGACCTTCTGCAGGCCAAGCAGATGCTCTACCACTGAGCCCTTTATAAGGCTTACAAGAATAAAATGTACCAATTTCACTTGGCCAGATTTTCTTGCTTTCCTGTGATGCCTGAAACGGCCGTTGAAGATGGGCTATCTCAGTCAGAGCTTCCTTATCATATTTGAAACAGACCCTGTCACTAAGGCACCAACTAGGATACGATAAGTACTGTCACTAAAGGGCTTTTCAGCACAGAGCTTTTGCTGCAGCCGGGCTTCTTAACTGCATCGCTCCCCCCACCACCACCACGGTATTGTTTGCCAGTCGTTGCTCTCCTGGGCTTTTCTTTGAGATTTCCCCGTGTTCTATCAGACTGAGGACATTCATTCGTGTTCTTTTAAATGTGATCTGAAGCCGTGCGGTTGGATGGGTAACGGTGTGGCCGTGTAGCTTACGTGAAATGGCAGTCACTGAAATTTTCTTCTAATATGACATGAATGGTCCAGTTGTTCCCTCCTCCTCCCAATCACTCTGCGGTGTGTGTTATCCTCGTCACACCAGAACAGAACTCGTTACCTCTGTATACCAACATGCTCTGCATCTTCTGCATGTACCGTGCTAAAACCCTTTCCAGGTCCTGTATTGACTTGGCTCCTATGATGTTTAAAATTTTGGAACACTTAGGTATGCAGAGAAAGTATGAGCACCAGCTTTCAGTAAAATAACCTCCCTTGTCCAGCTGTGAGTGTTCTGCAGAGTGTAGGAGAGAGAAGAGCTGCTATGAACTCAGGTCCAAAGAGCTGCGGTGGCTCAAGTGGTTAAGACGCTGAACTGCAGGCTATGGAAGGTCGGTAGTTCAGCAGTTCGAGACCCGGGTGCCGCATGACGGAGTGAGCTCCCCTCTCTAGTTCCAGCTCCTGCCAACCTAGCAGTTCGAAAGCAAGAAATTGCAAGTAGATAAATAGGTACCACTTCGGTGGGAAGGTAACAGTGTTCCGTGCGCCTTGGTGTTTAGTCATGCCAGCTACATGACCACGGAAACGTCTTCGGACAGCGCTGGCTCTTCGGCTTTGAAACGGAGATGAGCACCGCAACCCTAGAGTCAGATTCGACTGGCTTTCGAGCAAGGGAACCTTTACCTTTTACCAAAGGGAAAACTGAGTCACTTCTTATGACAGAGCCAAGGGAAGGGAGCATGGGATAGGGACAGATGTCTTGAAGAACAAGAATTGTCGAACCCTTTGGAACAGCCATGGGCTTCACTGTTTTTTTCTTGGACTGCTCTCATCACCATGCATATCCACCCTTGAGATCCGTAAGCCGAACTCAGCAATGATAAAGCTGAGTATGGAAGTGCTTTCCTGCTTGGGGATTTGTAACACAACGAATAAAGGACCAACGTATGTCCTTTGGCTCTGAATTCTTCCAGAATGTGTGGTTCGGTGTGTCTTCCCCCCCTCTTGAGCAAACTGTTTTGCATCCTTCCATATCTCTGGCTTTGGTTGGCTGCAGTATGAGCGGGCTACATGCATTCAGTTGGGTGCCTTTCCAGAGGCAGTGAAATTGTTTCCAGCTGACGGTGACTCATGGAATAGCTGGAGTTATGTCTCAAATACAGTGGAATTTGCTTTTCACCTCCTCCTTTTGGATTGCCTGGTGGAAAGAATTTGAACTGGAAAAAGGATGGAAGAGATCCTGTGAGGAAATGGCCTTGAGTATCCCTGTGAATCCTCTAGAAATTTTCTCAGGATGTCAGTAATTGTAATGGACGCAATAGTAGTTGAATACATAGTATAGAATATAGATAAGCATACGGAGCAGAGGTCCATCAGTGGCTATTAGCCACAAGGTATAGATAGGGGCTCTGGGGCAAGTGATGCTCTGTCTTCTTGGTGCTTGGGGGCGTCAACAGTGGGAGGGCTTCTAATGTCCTGGCCCCACTGGTGGACCTCCTGATGGCACCTGGTATTTTTGGCCACTGTGTGATACAGAGTGTTGTGATGGATGGGCCTTTGGCCTGATCCAACATTGACGTCTCTTATGTTCTTATGATATTAGGCATTAAGGTCCAAATTCATTGAACAGCTCAGACTCCAATTAACTGTTGTATCTTTCTGTAGTTGATATCTTTTTTCCTCCGATGATCATCGAGTTCCAAGCATATAGTGTTGGTATATAAGAAACTTTGTTTAATAAAAACTATCATAAATGCATGATTGCATTTTCATTTATTCTGATAAATAGGAATTTGTGATGACAGTGCAATTAGTAGCGACCATCAGAAATATAAGCAGTGAAGCGATGCAGAAGCAATGGGTGTTACTGTTTAGCTTGGAGATCATGGATTACATCTTGGGTTCTGTTCCATTACTAGTCGATAACATTATTGCTAAAGGTTTATATGAATGTAAAAATGTATTGAAACTTTTTATTGGCGTTACTTTTTGTATGACGCAAAAATGGTTGAAGGACGAAAAATGTTTTAGTTGCATTAATCTTTAATTCAGTTGTAAAAACTGGGGAAAAAATAAAAATTATTTTATTAAATATTTTGTGCCCTGACCTGGGTGTTCCAGGTTAGGCCGATCTCATCAGATCTTGCAAGCTAAGCAGGGTCAGCTCTGGTGAGTACCTGGATTGGAGTCCATCGAGGAAGTCCAGGGTTTCCTACACAGAGGGAGGCGATGGCAAACCATCTCTGAATGGCCTCTTGCCTTGAAAATCCCTTGAGGAGTCTCCATAAGTCAGTTGCTTGCAACTTGATAGCAGTTTCCACCATTAAATATTTTGGCTTGGATCCTAAGTTCCGTGCATGCTGCATTGTCTCTGCCACAGAGCATGCTTCCTCTTGCAGTAGCCCTTCGGTTTGTGCCAAGCCAGTGGTTTTCCACGAGCCCTTGTGCGAATGGGAGCTTTAGTGCAAGCAGAAGCATGCTCCGTGGCAGAGATTGTCTAGCACACTCGGTCATTTCTGGGCAAGGTGCTCAAAGATAGGATGATGGCTTAACTCCAGGCATGTCTGGATGATACTGCTTAGCAAGCTGGTTTCAAATATGGTTTTGGAACACCAGTTGCTTTAGTTGCCCTGATGGATGACCGTCAGCAGTAGCACATTTATTTATTTATTTATTTATTTGATTTATACCCCGCCCTCCCAATGGCTCAGGGCGGCTTTCATATGGCAAAGCCAGAGTAAAATACAATAAAACATATGATAAGCTACATATTTAAAACACAATACAACCATCATATTTACACGGTGCGAAGCCTATATTTAATCTTCCAAGATGGGAACAACCACCCAAATTTGATGGCCAGCTCTTTCAGCAAAGCGGTCTCCTGCTACGCTGTTCTGCCAGGCCGGGCCGGTCCCCCTTTAACAGGGCTGCTGATGGCGCACTACCTCGTTGGTAGGATAGTGGCGGCGGCAGCTTCTACTCAAACGCCTGGTGGAAGAGCTCCGTCTTACAGGCCCTGCGGAACTGCATAAGGTCCCGCAGGGCCCGAATCTCATCTGGGAGCTCATTCCACTAGGTAGGAGCTACCACCGAAAATGCCCTGGCCCTAGTAAGGGCAAACTTGGTCTCTCGGGGCCCTGGAACTTCCAGGAGATGGGAATTCCCCAGTCGTACACATGCCTGTGTACTCAGCTATTGATACTGGCACTGACAACCATGGTATTATTTTGGTTGTCTAGCTGGGCTGGGACAGGGTGGTAGTGGTGTTTAAGTGGTAGGTCCCGTAAGGTGATGCTTGGAGAATGCCATTCAACCCCATGTTCTTTGGTTTGTGGACCTCTACAGGGATCGGTTATGTGCCCTACGTTGTTCAACATGTATATAAAGTCAGTGGGAACCATAATCTGGAGATCTGGAATGTGGTGCAACAAATGCGGAGTTGATACCTATCAATGCCTGAGATCAGTGATGGACTGGATGTGAGCTAAAAGCCGAAGTTTATCCAGACAATACGAAGGTACTTTTGACCAGGGCTTCAGCTAATATGGAGCTAGGTGTAGCCTGTTTCTGGTTGTAGTTGCACTGTCCTTTAAGAATCACATTCATAGCCCAGGAGTGCTACTGGACTCAACATTGCTCATGCATCTTCAGTTAATGACTGAACCAAAACAGAAGGTGGGGAAACCCAACCCAAGGAAACAACAAAATTGAGTTACCCAAAGGTCAGGTGAAGTAGCAGTTATTTGAACGTAGAAGTCCTGAATCTATATAATATGATACTATTTATTTATTTATTTATTATTCGATTTATTACCCCGCTCGAACCCCCGCTAAGGGGTCTCTGAGCGGCTACACTTGATTCTCAATGCCTAATCTATGGCCACAGAAACACAGGGTGGGGGACAATTCAATATCTCTAGGTTAAGCGCCTTCAACCAATAAAACAAGACCAACAATTCGATATCTCTAGGGTACCTTGAATCACATTAAAACAGGACCAAAGACATTTCAGCCTCCAAGGCCTTGCTCAGAGATCAAATTATTGTCTACATGCACACTAGGACATTAAAACATGTGTTAATGCCAAGGCAAGTTGATTATAAGGCATTCCAAATATTCTGTGTGGCAAAAGAATTAGGTTGTATCAAACATTTTCTTAAACTTTTAAGCACACACATCCAGGGAATGCAGATTCAGTAACTCCTTCTGACCATTGCTATCAAACCCCTCAGTGTGTACATGCATGAATCAAACTTTAACTGACAGTGAGAAAGGTCTTGGAGGCCAAAACACGTTTGGTCCTGTTTTAATGTGATCCAAGGCTATTAAGACTTCTTAGTTCAAATATTTGCTACTTCAAGGGCAGAATGAGCCTATGGTTTTTAAAGTAAGAGTTTTAGTGCACTTTGAAATAAATACATATATTCTGTTTAATTTATGTCAGATACCGATTGTGGCCAGAAGTACTTTTGGCTAGATTAAGCTTGTGTGTGAACTATAACATGCTCTAAGCAAGCTACTTTTGAAAAGTATGTGGCAACTTTAGTTGGTGTAGAATGCAATAGTGAATAGCTTGTTTTTTAACTGGAGGCAGTTTTTAGAGTATATTTCACATGCACATTGTATTGGTTCATTGGTTCCTGGTCCGTTTCTGAATCTGGTTCAAAGTGTGGGTGATGATTTCTAGTGCAGTGAATGTTTGGCATCAAAGACCATCTCCAGCAGTGTGGGCCTAACTGCACCCTGGGATCTTTGGGGGCTGCCTTTTGTTCTGCCACCATGTGAGGCAGGTGGCGAGTGGTCCCTCTAAGCTGAGTTAGTGTGAGATGGCTCACAATTTTGGTCTTCGCTCAGGAAGGATGGCTCCAGAGCAAACTAATTTATGCAGTAGCCAAATCACCTGCTCACAACTTTAATGCCAGGAGCTCACAGAGTAGAATGTTTGCTCACAAGACTCCACAGCTTAGAGGGAGCACTAGTGGCAATGTGTCTTTTTTGTGGTGGTGGCCATCCTGTCTGCCTGGTCTTGCTGGTGTTTTTGTTTTTTGTGTTGTTGTTGCGTGGAATGCAGAGGGGAAACGTTCTAATAAAATCTGAATAAGAATCACGGTGACAAAAAAGACACGACAAGGAGTTTCAGGTCTCACTGTCTGAAATCCTTCCACCCACCTCCCCATTTCACAGCCTCTTTGGTCAGCCCATTAGGCTTTTGATGCACATGTTTGTGTGGCATGTCATTAGAAACCCATCGTATTGCAAACTTGAATAGTTTATATAAGCTAGGCAGATTAATACCCGTTTACATACTTTCTCACTGGTTTTTGAAGCTCATTAATGCTCAGGTATCAGACTGTTGGCATTGCGGGAAGGGCGGGGTATAAATTGAATAAAATAAATAAAAATAAATAATAAACTGTGGAAGGGAGGGGACAGTTCAGTTCGGGTGACAATTCAGGTGTTTGTTGGGTAGGGACAAGGAGATCACAGGAAGAAGCAGTCGGCTCGAGTGCATCAGTGAAGTCACCTGGACACCTCACCTGCAGGGCAAACTGCTCAGTCTTCACCTTCCCTCCCCCTCTTTGCTGAATGTTTTGTTACTACAGTAGGAAATACTTTAATCTGAGGGCCTCTCCATACCATGCATAGATCTGAGTGTAGGAAGTGCGAACGTGACAAAGTCTTGTACAGTAGTCAGCATGTGCTTTGCCCGCCCCGGGCCCTGGATTCATTCCCTGGTCGAGTGTATGAAGTGCGAACGTGACAAAATATGAGTCTTGTACAGTCGTCAGCGTGTGCTTTGTCCGCCCCGGGCCCTGGATTCATTCCCTGGTACCTGCATTTCAGGAGCTGCAGTGGCTCGAGTGGTTAAGACGCTGAACTACAGGCTGTGGAAGGTCGGTAGTTCAGCAGTTCGAGACTCGAGTGTGTCGCATGACGGAGTGAGCTCCCGTCTCTTGTTCTGGCTCCTGCCAACCTAGCAGTCCGAAAGCAAGAAATTGCAAGTAGATAAGTAGGCACCACTTTGGTGGGAAGGAAACAGCGTTCCGTGCACCTTGGTGTTTAGTCCTGCCGGCCACATGACCACGGAAACGTCTTCGGACAGCGCTGGCTCTTCGGCTTTGATACGGAGAGGAGCACCGCAATCCTAGAGTCGGATTCGACTGGCTTTCGAGCAAGGGAACCTTTACCTTTACTTTAACTGCATTTCAGAGTGCCAGAGCATCAGGTAATGTGAAAGGCCGCTGCCGGGGAGACTCTGGAAGGCTGCCTGAGCCTTGGTGGACCAAGAATCTGACTCAGTGTAATGCAGCTTTGTGTGTGTGGTGCTCTCTGACAAACCTGGGATGTATTGTTTTGTAATGTGTCTACAAACCCCATCAGCCTTTCCTGCACGTATTGTGATGATTGTGATGCACATTTTCTGATCTGGTGTGCTTAGTTTTACGACTCCTGTTGTGCTCCGTTCTAAATGTGACTGGGCTCTAGGTGCAGTGTGGACTAGAACGCTCCCCCACACCCCCCGTTTTTCTTACTGTTTGATTTTGTAGAGCTGAGTGACTTATCTAGTACAGCATCTCTCTGACAAAGGAAAGGAAGTAAACGGTTGCTTTTTCCACCCTACATATCTTGATATGTCCGGTTGTACTTCTCTCTTCACATCATGTGCTAATAATCAGTAAGGGCATGGTCTTACATACACACATGGGAGTAAGGACCATTGATACAAATGGGACATCTGTCTTACTAAATATGGGCAGAATTTATCTATTCTTATCCCGCCATTCCTCCAAGTTGCTCTGGGTAATGTACATGACTCTTTCCACCCGCCCAACCTCCCCCATCTTCTGCACAACACCTTGTGAGGCAAGTTAGGCTGAGTGTCAAAACCAAAATCCATGGCCAGATGGTGACCTCCGTGGTCAGACGGGCTTCTAACTTGGATCTCCCTGGTCCAGGTCCAGTACACACTTGGGAGTGAGTCCCATCAAATGTAGCTGTGGCTGAGTAAACCAGCTAGAATTGGGTTGCTTACTCAACATTGGCCCCGGTCACACGGGAGGTTTTGGCCCGGAAGAAGGACGGATCGGGGGCACAGCAAATGGGCACGATCACACTGCAACATCTGGGAAGCGGCGCGCACCCATCCCCGATCTGTCCCTTCAGGCCGAAAACACGCAGTAAAAAAACCCCTAGGAAATAGCAGCACCTACCTGAAACGCCGCAGCAAGCGCGGCCGTGGGATCACCGGCGCGCCCGTCTTCAGGAGCATTCGAGGCTCTCGGCCGAACTGCGCATGCGCACACATGCGCAGCCGGCTGCCTCGCTCTCCCTTCCGTGGCTCCCCCCCGGCATCTGATCGTGCCGGGGAGCAACTGCGCGGCGGCTGAGGGCATCTGTCTGATCCCGCCGCTGCGTGTCTCTTTTGGTGCGGCTCTAAAAAGCCGCACTTTGGCCGTGTCAATTTCCCCCGTGTGACCAGGGCCTACATATTCTTTAACTTGAACAGAGGTGAGATTTTGTTTCTTCTGAATATGAATGACCAGGTGCATCTCCAGGGTGACTTATTTACAGTAAGGAAAGAGTAAAGAATGAAGTAATCTTTGCTTTCTGTTAAGGTCTGTACTTCAGGTGTGTGGGTCAGAAAGGTCATTGAATTCCTAGCTTGTTGCCATCTAGCCTTCTTATCGGTTGGTCTTTCTCTGTTGGTACTGAATAGGTTAAGACGCTGAACTGCAGGCCGTGGAAGGCCGGTAGTTCAGCAGTTCGAGACCCAAGTTGCCACATGACGGAGTGAGCTCCCGTCTCTAGTTCCAGCTCCTGCCAACCTAGCAGTTCGAAAGCAAGAAATTGCAAGTAGATAAATAGGTACCACTTCGGCGGGAAGGTAACAGCGTTCTGTGCGCCTTGGTTTTTAGTCATGCCGGCCACATGACCACGGAAACGTCTTCGGACAGCGCTGGCTCTTCGGCTTTGAAACGGAGATGAGCACCGCAACCCTAGAGTCGGATTCGACTGGCTTTTGAGCAAGGGAACCTTTAGCTTTACCTTTACTTATTGAACGTTGGGGTGGATCCAGTGCAACCTTTCTGTACGCACCTGCAGCAGCCTGAAATGTCCCCTGAAATTCTGCTCCTGAGGAAGATGGAACTCTCATGAACAGGATTTGAGGTTGGCGGTGGGATTTGATGCTATCTCAGGTGAGCTGCAAAAGTCATGCTCCGCAGGGAGAAGTCCTTGAGCCCATGGAAGTGCTTTGTTCAATCACCCCCCCAATCTCCTCCCCCCCCCCCCGCCGCCCCCGCGGGGGGCCGCCATGTCCAGCTCAACACTTGTCCAGATTTCGCAAGGGTTTGGATTTGACTTCATATTTGGCTACTGAGCATTACAATCCAAGAAGCACCCCAGATACTTCTTAGAAATTAAAAGTGCCGTTTTAGGGAAGGAGGAATTGTCCCATGCTAGAAAGCTAGAGTTTGGCTTTCAGATGTTGAAGTCCTAGGAATGGAGGAACTAATACACCGGAGAAGCTGAGGCATTTTAAGAGAGTAGACCCTGTTGCCTAAGCATGTGAGTTGTCCCAGGAGTATTGTGTGAAGCTGAAAATGTGTGGAAGTCAGAGGGACTTGTGTTCTGTGTGGTATTGTACAGTGCATGTGTAGAAATGTGTGAAATGGGCTGAAAGACAAGGAATATTAGAAAAGGAGAAGCCACAAAAGTGTGTGTGTGACAGCAGACAAGCGTGAATTTGTAGCAGATAAGTTAAAATTAGCTGCTGTAAGTAAAGCCGAGGAGGGAGAAAAGGAAGTTCAGGATGTAGTCTTAGAACTACAAATAGAAAAGCCATAAACTCCAAGCCCAATTAGAGGAAGTCTAGAAGGTCATTCGTTTCCTAACTGACCAGAACGGCTGAAGCCACAACCAGCCATGTGGCATATGAGGTCAGCCATTCACAAATGAACAATCCAGCTTCAAGCACACAGTGGGCAGAAAGTGAAAGGAGGATCCACTTCTCCACAGAGAGGTTGTTTCCTTGGCCGTCACACCATCGACCCCGAAGACTGTTGCTGGAACACATGACCGGAACCATTGGCACAATGACCCTGCTGGCGAAAAGGGTCATCAAGCCGCAGCTGACTTGTGGTGGCCCCACAGGGTTTCCCAGGCAAGAGATGAACAGCGGTGGGTCGGCATTGCCTGCCTCTGGGTAGGGATCCTGGACTTCCTGGGGGCTCCCCCATCCAAGTGCTGGCCAGGGCTGACCCTGCTTAGCGCCAGATCAGGCTCGCCTGGGCCATCCAAGTCAGGGCAACAATAGAGATGTGAAGGCCCGGAAAAAAACTGGAAAAATTCGGGAAAAAACCATTTTCCCCCGTTTTTTTTCCTGAAGCCTTTTTGTTTTTTCCCGAAAAATTGGAAAAATTGAAAAAAGAAAAGAAAAGAAATTGATTATGGAACATTTTATTTTAACGTGATGAATAAAATATTTTAAGACAAGGTGTTCAAATATTTTTCTAAATCATTTCATATATATATATATGGTATCAGATTGATCTAATTTCTGTGGACTGAGGACAAGCAAGTCCTAGGTTACAAACTGAACTCTCCAATGCAAGAACAAGATGCATTTCTTCCTTTAGGAGGTGCGATTGTCAGAAGAAAATAAAAAGTTTCAGTTTTGTTTTTGCATGTGGATGGGTTTGTAATATTGTAATAAAATTCTGTTTGTAATAATTGTTTGGATACACTATATTTTTAATATGCTGGTTGTGATAATTTCATGCCAAGTAAAAATGTCCATAGTCATATTTTATGTTCCTAAAGTAACAGAATGACTTTCAATCTGGAAAAGACAAAAGAAGTGCTAATGTAGCATTTTTTTCAATTTTTCCAAAAATTTCCATTTCCCCCCCCAAAAAAACTGGGTTTTTTCCCAAACTTCAAAATTTCCAGAAATTTTACATCTCTAGGCAACAACGACTCAACCAATTATTTAATGTATTTATTGAGTGCATCTTTATCTCACTGTTTTCCCAGCAGGCTCAGGGTTAGTGTATGTCATTCTCCTCTCTACAGCACCACCATAAGCGAGTGCTTGGGGAGAGGGTACCAAGGGCCTGCCCTACCCCCCAAATGAGTCTGTTGAGAGCAGATACGTTGTCAGAATCTCGGGTCAGTCCAAGCTGAATTCCAGAGTCAGAGTCAAACTTCAGTCCAAAAGTCAGTTACCAAGAGACCAGAGTCCAGTCCAGAATGTTGTACGGGAAGCAAGGTCCAACAGTCCAAGGTCATTCACAGGTGCAGGGAGGAAGAGGTCAGAGTCACAAGCCAGGCCCAACAGTCACAGGAGAAGCATTCCTTGCTGACTTGTTTCATCCACAACATACAGGCTTCCAGCCCTGTGTTTTATAAGCACTTCCTAACAAGCCCTTGTTAGCAGCCAGCTCCTTGGGAGTCCTGCTGCAACTACTCCAGGATGTCATCAGCCGACGGGGCCGGGAGACGAGCACTCCGCCTCCTTGCTTGCGGCTCCCTTCTCAGTTTCTGTCTCCGGCACTCCAAGGGTGGAGGTGAGCCTGGTGGAGTGGTCTTAATCACCTGAGTCTCACCTGCTGCATCAGAGCTGGGCGGTGGCTCTGGGTCAGCTTTTGGCGGTGAGTCTTGGTCAGCCTGCAGCTCCTCAGCCAAGTAGCTGGCTTTTGTTGACTCAGAGCCAGCCACGCGTGGCTCCCCTTCCCCTGAGGAGTCCTCCTCCCCTGAGGACTTCATGCTGAGTTCAGGCTGACCCATGACATACATCGGTATTGTGTTATTGGATTGTTTTCCATTGTTGTTTCTGACAGTGTAGGCTGATTTCAGTTAACACTGAGTGGAGAAACTTATGTGAAAGGTGACCAGATAGAATTAGGCTTGGGAAATGCCCAGCGTCACCCAACAAGCTTCATGGCCGAGTGGGTGTTTCAAGCCGGGACTTCCAGTTTCTCACCTGCCCCTCTAAGCATTGCATTAAGTTGGTTGCACAAGTAGTCACAGTAATAGGCCGTAACTGGGCACATTGGTACTTAAGACAAAAGACAAAGAATGGGTTGGAATCCACGTCAGGTGGTCCCTGGCTAAGGTCACAGCTGGGATCCCAGATCTGGAACACTGCTATTAATTGGCTACATTGCTTTTGGAAGAGGTACTCACCATCAGTGGCCCAGGTCCAGCAGGCAAGGGCCAAACCACATGTGATGATGAAGGCGCATGGATGGATTTTCTGCTGCCTCCTCGTGGGCACTCCATGAAATTGCTGAGCGGTCGGGTTAGAACGGATAAAAGGAAGTACTTCTTCACCCAAAGAGTGATTAACACTTGGAATTCACTGCCACAGGAAGTGGTGGCGGCTACAAGCACGGACAGCTTCAAGAGGGAATTAGATAAGCATGTGGAGCAGAGGTCCATCAGTGGCCCCTATTAGCCACAAGGTATAGATAGGGGCTCTGGGGCAAGTGATGCTCTGTCTTCTTGGTGCTTGGGGGGGGGGGCAACAGTGGGAGGGCTTCTGGTGTCCTGGCCCCACTGGTGGACCTCCTGGTGGCGCTGGTGTTTCTGGCCGCTATGTGATACGGAGTGTTGGACTGGATGGGCCTTTGACCTGATCCAACATTGGCGTCTCTTATGTTCTTATGTTAAATACATAAAGCTGATGCTGAATCTGTCCCTGTAGCCACGGTGCTCCTGGACTGGGTGATATCAGGGACTCATTTACCTGTTCTTGCTCCAGCGACGTCCGCCACCGCATGCCAGCAGTGCTTTTCAAAAGAATGGATCAGGAGAGGATAATAGGGCTTTGGATGTGAAAATTAATAGATAGGTCACACATTGTATTGTATTTTTATACAAATTATGGGTTTTTAGACTCTGTCAGCCAAATAGCATTGATGTTTACTTTCAATGGGTGAAACACTCTTTTGCCTAGTAAGTATTGGCTCTTGCTTCTGGAAATTTTATCTTCAAATATGCCGGCTAAGGCTACGTTCAGTTGTAATGAAAAAGTGCTGTTAGTGGCAGGCATGAACACAGCTTGTTTGTAGGGTTGGTGGTTCCCCCCTGGCCACTGGTGGGGGATGGGGAGGGGCAAGGTTGCCAGCTCCAGGCTGGGAAACCCCTGGAGATTTGGAGATGTAGCCTGGGGAGGGCAGGGACCTCAGTGAAGTTGTTGTTGTTCAGTCGCACAGTCGAGTCCCAACTCTCCGCGACCCCATGGACCAGCTCCCGCCAGGCCCTCCCGTCTTCCGCCATCCTCTGAAGTTGGCTCAATTTCATGTTAGTTGCATCGATGACACTGTCTAACCATCTCATCCTTTGCTATCCCCGTCTCCTTTGACCTTCAGTCTTTCCCAGCATCAGGGTCTTCTCCAGTGAGGGCTCCCTTCTCATTTGGTGGCCAAAGTATTTGAGCTTCAGCTTCAGTCTCTGGCCTTCTAGGGAACAGTCAGGGTTGATTTCTTTTAGGATTGACTGATTTGATCTCCTTGCAGTCCAGGGGACTCTCAAAAGAGTCTTCTCCAGCACCATAGTTCAAAAGAATCTATTCTTCGGCGCTCGGCCTTCCTTATAGTCCAACTCTCGCAGCCATACATGACTACTGGGAATACCATTGCTTTGACCATGCGGACTTTTGTTGGCAGGGTGATGTCTCTACTTTTTATCATGCTGTTTAGGTTCACCATCGCTTTCCTCCCAAGGAGCAGGCGTCTTTTAATTTCATGACTACTGTCACAGTCTGCAGTGATCTGGGATCCCAGGAACGTGAAGTCTGTCACTACTTCCACAGCTTCCCCTTCTATTTGCCACGAAGCATCAATTTTCTCCAGGGGAATTGCTCTTTGTAGTCTGGAGATGAGGTGTGATTCCAGGGGATCCCGAGGCCCCGCCTATTTGCCATGTTGGCCCCCTATATCCCTGCTCATCCCCCCCAAACCAGTTCAGTGTTGTGGTTAAGTGCGTAGACTCTAATCTGGGAGAACCAGGTTTGATTCCCCACTTACAGCTGCTGGATGACCTTGGGCAAGCCATAGTTCTGCCACAGCTGTCCTTGAAAAAGAGCAGTTTCTGTCAGAGCTCTCTCAGCCCCACCTACCTCACAGGGTGTCTGTTGTATAAGGACATAAGCGCACGTTTAAAAGAATGGCACAAGTCGGGATTTTCGTGGGCGGATAAGATAAGCGTACTGAAAAGCTTTGTTCTCCCTAAATTCTTGTTCCTGTTCAGAGCAATTCCATCATCTATCCCACACACGGAAGTCAGGAAATGGCAGAAATCACTAAATGACTTCTTCTGGGGCTATAAAAAGCCACGAGTTAAATTCTGTACCCTCACGCGGGAAACGAGGAGGGGAGGCTTAGGCTTCTTAGGCCTATATAAATATGTTGCGGCTAACCTTACGAACGTAGTATGGGTCTTAACTAATGAGACCAAAACTAGCTGGGAACAAATACAAGAAATGGCAACCCAGCCAATCTCCCTCTCAGAACTATACTGGAGAAACAACAATAAAAATCAAGCCACGAATTTGCATAACTGGTTTCTCAAGTCAGCCTTGGAAATTTAGGAGTCACATAAGAAAAAGCTCTTACCACCAATCTCACAGCTCTCCACTTTTCTCAATCAGGACTGGTTCCCGCCGGGTCAAGAGGAAAATGCATTTCAGACATGGAAAGAGGCAGGAATAGTGCGCTTAATAGATTTATTTATTTATTTATAATAGATTTAACAAATAAGGGGCCCCCTCTGAGTAAACAAGAAATGGAAAATAAACTAAATGGGAAAATCTTTTGGTTTCAAATACTTGCAAATTCAAGATGTCCCAACCAAGTTACGCAGAAAGTCAATATTCTCTAAACCACTTAACGAATTTGAACTAATCCTTAAAAACTCGGATGGAGAAATAAAAGGTATGATAGGTAAACTGTACAAGTTGCTATTGAGAGGGAATAAGATTACTAGTCTCAAATTCCAGCGTCATTGGGAATTAGACTGTCAAAAAACGATTGCTGAAGAAGACTGGAACCTAATTTGGTCTCCCAGTAACGCATCAAACATATTTAGTATTAGATTCACTTTATTCAAAATACTGAACAGGTGGTATATGACTCCGGCGGTCTTACACAAAATAAACCCCAAAATCTCTAATAAATGCTGGAAAAAGTGTGGAGCTGTTGCAGACTTTGCTCATTGTTGGTGGAATTGCCCACAAATTAAAAATTATTGGGCCCAGATCATACAACAGGTATTAATGATAACGGATATAGACTTACCCTGTAGCTTGGATTCCATTTTTCTGGAGACTTGACGTGCATCTGTACACAAAAAAAGCACAGAAACCTTAGTATCTACATTATTGACGTTGGCAAAAATAACAGTTGCTCAAAGATGGAAACAAAGTAATATCCCTACAATAACATGCTGGCAGAAGAAAATCTGGGAATGCTTTATTTATGGGCGCACCTCATACAACTCATTGGCTGTGCAATCAGAAAAAATACCAAAAGTGGTTCCAGGCAGTATGGTTCCCTATCGTTAGCTATTTAGAGAATAATGGGACACTCCCGAATAACCCAGTACTCAGAAATTTACTCTTCTTCTGATAACTCTGTTACCCTACCACAGTGGTGGCGAACCTATGGCACGGGTGCCAGAGGTGGCATTCAGAGCCCTCTCTGTGGGCACGCGTGCCATCGCCCAAGCCAGGCCCAGACCATCATTAAAGTGCCGGATTCTCTGCCAAATAATTTTAAGTAAATGAAAGCATTTGGGATTGCTTTCCTTACTTTGTTTGGATC
>NW_015164733.1:44500-49240 GCF_001447785.1 Gekko japonicus
CGGTCTCCCCCCGCCCGCCAGCCAGCCAGCCAGCCAGCCGGCCGGCTCCCATAAGGCGGCGGTGGCGGCGAGGCCGGTCCTTCCCCGCCCGCCCTGCCTGCCTGCCTGTCTCCCTTCCCCCGCACGCAAGCCCGGTAGGTCGCAGAGCGTCTCCTGCGCACACGCAGGAGACGCTCTTGCACTTTCGGGGGGATTTAAACATCCCCCCGAATTTTTTTTCAACTTTTTTATTTTTGTGCACATGTGGGGACTGGCCCACGTGTGCACAAACCTCCCCCGCCCCCCCCAGCTGCCCCCGGAGCGCTAATTTAGCGATCCGCACTCCGGGGGCAAGTTGGGAATTAGATGTATAGATGGGACACTCCCGAATAACCTAGTATTCAGAACTTTACTCTTCTTCTGCTAACTCTGTTACCCTACCAGGTCTCAAAGGCCATATATGTTTAAGTGGTAGACTGGTGTGATGTACTACTTGAGCCATTTGCTATTTTGCTTAATCACAGTTTTGATCTCATTGCTTTGACGCTTCCAAATGTTGAATTTTGTTGTAACTGTTGGAAAACTAATAATAACAAAAATTAAAAAAAAATTAAAGGTGCCACTGGACTCTAAATTTATTCTGTTGTTCATTGATTATCTTCTGTGCAGGCACACATACCCTCCTTCCTGTCCGCTGCCTGCTTTTCAGCAGTGTAAGAGGTACTGAGGGTAGGAGCGCTGCCGCGTGGGAGCAGGTGGCCCATGGGCAGGACAAGTTTGGCTTTTGTGTGCAGCGCCCTCTGGAGGCTCTTAGCTATAATTGCCTACCAAAGGCACGCCCGCTCATGCGCAGTCCCATGTGTGCCTGCACAGAAGATACTCGATGAACAACAGTTACAGGTAAGGAAACCCTATTTTCCTCGTGCTAATGTTGTGTCCCAATTTTATGGCAGCAAATACTTGAACTGAAATATTTGATGAGAGGGGGAAAGTCAGGTATGTTTTAAATGTCGTATGGAAACCAATTCAAATCTTTCTGTGGAAATTATTTTTATTGGCATAATGCTTGTAAAAGATTAAAGAAAGCATGATGACTACTTCGTTACATTGCTTAAATTTAAAGGGGGGGACTCACGAAGGTACTGAAAACTGTTGACCGTGATTTTAGGATGCTCAGAGAATTGGTTGCGATGAACCTGCTGACAGTAGCAGAGACCCGGCTTCAAGGCCTGCATTTCTCTGCTGGTATCACTGGCAATCAAATCAATCAAATCAAATTAAAAAATCAAATAAAAAAAATGAAATCAGCCCTGACTGTTCCCTGGAAGGCCAGAGACCTGAAGCTGAAGCTCAAATACTTTGGCCACCCAATGAGAAGGGAGCCCTCACTGGAGAAGAAGACCCTGATGCTGGGAAAGACTGAAGGTCAAAGCAGACGGGGACGGCAAAGGATGAGATGGTTAGACAGTGTCATCGATGCAACGAACATGAAATTGAGCAAACTTCAGAGGACGGCGGAAGACAGGAGGGCCTGGCGGGATCTGGTCCATGGGGTCGCGAAGAGTCGGACTCGACTGTGCGACTGAACAACAACAAAAATCACCAGTTGCCAATTTGTCAAAGTGGGCTCTTGGGCAGGGTTTTCTGTTGGGTGGGTGGGGGAGACTTCTCTTTCTTATAGGCACTCCGTTTCCTGCATGTGAAATATTTTTATTTATTTATTTATTTATTTAGTTTGCGATTTCTATTCCGCCCTACCCAGTGGCTCAGGGCGGCTAACAACATGTTTAAAATAGTAAAACAATAAAACAATTTTACATATGCAATAAAACTGGTGCTTCAAATCTATACATATCTATACATTATATAAGATGCTCAGCGACTCATATTTGCGGCCCACGATCTTAATAGTGAGAGCGCCCCAACGCAATCGAACTAATCTCCTCCATGGAATCTGGTAGATGGACGGTGCATCGAAGGTGGTATAGCGATGGTGGTGGCGGCAGCTCCTACCCAAAGGCCTGGTGGAAGAGCTCCGTCTTGCAGGCCCTGCGGAACTGCACTAGGTCCCGCAGGGCCCGGATCTCCTCCGGGAGCTCATTCCACCAGGAAGGAGCCGCCACGAAAACGCCCTAGATCTAGTATGGGCCAACCTCGCAGCTCGGGGGGCTGGAACTTCCAGACGATGGAGCATCCCCGATCTCAATGCTCTTGAGGGAACATACGGGAAATCGTAATAATACGAACCTATGAACACAAATGAGAACCTTTTTGTCTCAGTTATTTTTTTTTTATTATTCTGCTTCATCATGAAGTAGTTGTGTGAAATTATGGAATGTCTGTCTGCTATCCACCCCAGGCCCCTCCACATATCCACCAAGAAAGAGATATAGTCCAAGCAATATTTTGCTGCTTTTCTGAGGCCGCTTATATGTAACACTTGTGATGTTCTCTGTAGTGTTCTGAGATGAGGTGTGCTATGCTGCCTGCTTGCCTTTCTGAGCATTTCCTTCTTATCTTCGCTTCGACCAAAGCCTCTTCCTCTAAAAGTCTTAGCTTAACCAAAGAACTTAGTTATATTTGGTAGAATGACAGAACAGTCAATCCATCCTTTCTTTAAAGTTCCTTAAATAAGCCTAGCCACAAAGTCTTATTTTCTCACTTGCCACTTAGGTTAATAACTGCCACGAAGAATACAGATTTCTCTCATTCTTTACCCTCTCATCTCCTCTCCCCACTTCTATAAATAAATAATAAATAAATAATCTTTCAATTTATTGATCGCTCAATCCTTGCAGAGCTGCTGGCTCTGAGCGATTTACAGTTACTCATTTCACAAGGGACTAACAATGCTTTATAGGGGTAAGGGAGGACAACACATATAATCTTTACATAGCACACGTTTTGCAGCCGACGGGGATTTGTTCAGTTGCAACTCAGACGTGATCCGGATGGCGTTTTTCCCACTCGGCTTGGCTTGGCTGAATGACAGCAGCTCTTCCTCTCCAGGACTCTTCGGGTCGCAGCTCCATACTGCCACCGCCAGGCCGGAATGGCCCATTACAGGCTTCTTGATGCCGAAGAGATCTTCTAGGCTTTTGATCTTGCGAACTGAACCTTCCGTTCGCCGGCTAACACCTCCCCTACGGGGGGGGGGGTTGGTGTGCCCACCCTCTCTAAGGAGTGGTACCCATTTTATCTACTCGCCAAAGCTTTTGAACCGCTGGGTGGACCGCTCTCTCTCTCTCTCTTATTCTCTCTCTCTCTCTCTCTCTCTCTCTCTCTCTCTCTCTCTCTCCCTCTCCCCCCTCCCCCCTCTCTCTGTGGGCCGGCCAACTCCACCTCCTACAGTACAGCTACCACCCAGTCATAATACACTTCACTAATCCATCCAGCACTCCTTTTTCTGACTCAAGAGGCTTCCATTTTAGCCCACAGCAACACACGTATAACCCCCCCCCATTTTAAAACACAGAAATAAAACACACACAAAATATTTACATAGCAAAACATAACAGTTCTGTTTGGTACAACCAACAGAAATATCCTCTCTCTCCTTATGTTTTTACGTAACACCACAATAAAAGACTCTGACATTGTCATCTACCCTCCTTTGTCCGCCCCGCTTGTTGTTTTTTACAAGTGCCCTTTCAAAACAAAGCTTACCCTTTCTTTTCTTTTCTTTTTTGGTGGGTATTTGTGTGTGTGTGTTTGCCTGGAAGTCATGGTTGACTTCTGGTGACCCCTGGTGTGGCTTGGACATTTTAGAGAGGTGGCTTATTATTGCCTGCCTCTGCGTCCCAAGACCTGGTATTCCTTGGAGGTCTCCCTTCCGAGTACTTGCAAGAGTTGGGTCTGCTTAGTTTCCAAGAACTGACAAGATTGGACTGGCCTGGGCCACCCAGGCTATCCAAAGTTTACCCTTTCTTGAAAAGATTGGATTCCTGCAACGTTTCTGCTGACAGCCCATATCCACTTCCTGCAGTTAAGTGAGCTTGCTACTCTCCCATTTGTGACTGCACTGAAGACATGACAATTAAGACAGGGTTATACTTACCTGCAATGTCCCCTCTAAACTGTGAAGTCTTGCGTGCAAAAATTCTACTCTGTGAGCTACTGGCATTAAAGCTGTGAGCGAGCGACTTGGTTACTGCATACATTAGTTTGCTCTGGAGCCCCATTCCTTCCTGAGCTAAGACAAAAGTGTGTGAGCCGGAGGCTAAAAAACTGTGAGCTAGCTCACCCTAACTCAGCGTAGAGGGAACACTGCTTACCTGTAACTGTTGTTCATCTAGTGTCTTCAGTGAAGGCACACATCCCTCCCTCCTTCCCCGTGGTGGGCAACTGCTCCTCCGTCGTGTGACCATTTGGGCAGGAAAGTTCCCGCTCTCTGCTCTGTCAAAGGGGAGGGGGAGTGCTCCTAGTTCTAGAAATTGCTAGAAGCTTGCGATTCGATTCTCTGCATCTGGCCTGCGTGTGCACAGTCCCATGTGTGCCGTCACTGAAGACACTAACAACAGTTACAGGTAAGTGTAACCCTGTTTTCTGGCTGCTTTGAATCTTACTTCTAGCCATCTATGCAACTGGAGTCTGAATGCATAACTGCAGTATGGCTTTTTACTGCTGGAGCCCTAAATCCCAGTCCTAATTGGAATAGTTAGACTTGAGTTCAGTAGCACCTTAGAGATCAATGAGAGCTTAATAAAGCTTAATAAGCCACATGCAAGCACCATAAACAGGTTCTTCCATAAAGGGGGGGGG